>NW_017537700.1:615751-637060 GCF_001853355.1 Bactrocera latifrons
TTTTTTTCATTAAAAATTGCAAATTGTTTATTTTCTATATTAAAGTTATGCGCTTTTCCAAACTTGCATAAAATTTAGGCACACCCGAACATCATTTGTGACTTAAGCAGTTAAATATTTAAAATATTTCGTTTAAGTTTATTTACAAAAACAAACTTTATTTACAAATTTTCTACGTATACATATGTACACTTTAACAGTAATTAATATTTTTTTACATACGTGCTTAAACTTAATTATATAAATATATATATTTGTTCTTAGCGTTTACATACATTTCGAAAATATTATTGTATTATTTTTCTATTAATATTATTTTTAAATTTATTTTTATTAATGTTTTTAAGGAGAGAATGACTACTGACGCTTTTACTTTCTAACGCGTAAAAAACTCGCACACTTTTAGTTACTTTGTTGTTAGTTTTGAAGGTATAAGTGAATATGTGTTTACTGTGGGTATTCACGATGAAAGTTTTTATAAAAAACCAATGAAAAATCACAGTTATTTTATATTTGCTGTGCCTTCAACTGATTTGTTTTTAATTTTATTTAAGTTCTTAATTTTTTTCAGTGTATTGCGGTCAACATGAATACCCTTATAATAATTATAAATAAATAACTTTCCTTTTCTCTTTATAAAATTGTACTTATTTGCATACTATTCATTGTTTATTTCATAAATAACTCGCTGCTTCCAGGTTTACGCATATCGTTTGAGGTATTGCTTGTGCTACTTGAATACCCCCAACGCACCGACTACATTGACAGCAATGTACACAAGCGCATGTACACATATCGATGAACACAACCGTTAACGGTTGCAAATTGCCATTAATTGTTTGTATTGTTTTGCTCTTGACTAAATTATTTGTGGTTGCAGTGGACTATTTGCTAGACTGCGCCTGCGCGACTCTAAAATAAACCCTTTAACGACAGAGTAACGCTTGGCATTTTCTCTACTACTTAACCCAATCGACTGCTGTGCTGCACATACATATCTGCATTCATACGTTTAGCTTTGAAATAACACCGCCAACAGCATCCAATCCGCGCGAACTGCGGCGCACCTCAATTGTTGGGGTCCTTATTGTAGTCCACATACACGCGCACCACTTCGCCCGAGTACTTGCGCTGCGATGGCATGAAGTAGAAGTCGGGCGTGTCGGCGCCGCCGCTCGAATTCATGCGCGGATCTTCGCGTGAACGCGAACCATCGCGGTAGTGGCGACCGTTGCGTTCGTCGCGCGCTGCATGCGCCGCTGTTGTTGTGGGTCGATGGCCACGTCGCTCTTGCGTGTAGTAGCCGGATGGCTGCATATTGGCGTGTTGTTGCTGTTGTGCCTGTTGACGCGGCAACGAGTAAGCGCGCTCGGCGTATGAGCTGCGCGAGTAGCCACGTTCATTGCTGCGTTCGCGTTCGTAACGATCGTAATGACCGTTCTCATTCACTGCGGTCGCAGCGGTGGCGGCGGCGATATTGCCGGTGCTGCGTTGCGCGCGTCCATTGCTGCGGTAGTCGTGCGTGCCGTTCTCGTAGTGATTGCGATTGCGCGAGCGGTGATCACCGTTGGCGCCGTGTCCGTTAGCGCCTTCGTAGTAAAGTTGCGATTTGCTTGTGGGTGAGTGGGACATGGGCAGCGCGGTTTGTGGTTGATTGTTCGAGTTGGATGCGCGGTGACGCGCCTTCTCTTTGCCCGAGGCGCCAACTGTGGTGGAGGTGGTGAGATTTTTCTCTTCAGTCTCTCCGTAAGGGTCGAAGGCGTAGTTGGTGTTCGAGGCGAATTCCTTCCACGGCGAGTTTTGTATGAGTTTATCCTGGAAAAGTTTGTTGGAAAAGAGTTTGCATTATTATTTATTGCTATTTTTGTTTGTGTGTGTAGCGCATAAAACAGCCAGCATATTGCGTTTGTTCGTTTAGTTTTCAAATATTTATGTATATTATTTATTTCATTTAGAGACGGACACTGACAAACGAGTCACAACGGCTTTGGTTAGAAACGGTTTATATTACATTGCCACAATACGGCAACTATACGCGAATACAGTTATATTCTTTGCTTTTAAGCGTTTAAATGTATGCGCATACAGACATACATACATACATACATATATACAAAAATTCGCTTTTTACATGAGCGTTTATTTACTAAAAATCTTTATCTCAAGTAACCAGTCATACATTTTGATTGATGCTATTTTGTTACATACATATGTACATACGATAATATAATATACAAAGAAAACAAGTCCAAGAAAATAGCCTAAACGTTCTTATTATTCTTATCTCAAGGAGGGACTAGTTCGCGCATATACAGACAAAAGGACATGTCTAAATCGACCCAGTTCGTCAAACTGATCATCATAACGTGTTTCGTGTGCTTCGCTCTATTTATGGTCAAAATACTAGGCCAACTAAGCGTACTATTCGCAACACCATCACCCATCTTGAAACCTAATATTCAGTTTTGGATAATATTCGACCGAATAGAACACGTCCAGCCTGCAGCGAAAAAATGATGGAACTGAGAGTATACACGAAGACCGTGGAGAGTCGATTCGGGGCCGTTCGCGGTGACTTGGACTGACGTATGGAACGACTTGAAGCATTTTACGTCGAGATCTTAAATTGAAAGCGTACAAAATACAGCCTGTGTAAGAATTGAAGGAGTTCGACTTTCCCAAGCGAAAAGTTCCAAAAAGATCCGAAGTTGTCGAGTTAAATTTTGCTCAGTGATGAGGTCCATTTCTGGCTTAATGGGCATGTAAACAAGCAAAATTCCCGGATTTGGCATGAAAAACTACCTGAATAGATTCAAGAGCTGTCAGTTCATTCAGAAAAACACAACGGTTGGTGCCGGAGGAACCGTCGGTCCATGTTTTTTCAAAAATGACGCTGATGAGAGGGTAACCATTAGCGCCCCATGATAACAGAGAACACTCAAATTACGTTTGTAATCGAGTGTCCACCAAGATCATATCATATCACACCGTTAGACTTTTTCCTGTGGGAATATGTAAAGTCTGATGTCTATGCAAGCTTTAATTCAGAGCTTGGAACAAAGCATCACGCGTGTCATTCGCTAGTTACCAGTCGAAATGCTCGAACAAGTCATCAAAAACTTACTCAACGGATGGCCCATCTGAGACGTAGGCGCAACTAACAGTTGAAAGAGGTAATCTTCAAAAATAAATACAAAAGATTTGCTTTCAAATGATAAAAATTTTTTTTCTTTAAAAATGTAGTGAACCTCGAAATAGATCACCGTTTTCTATAGTTGTAAATATGTAAAATTGCAGATCGATATCTCAAGAAGAGACTAGTTCGCGTGTATGCAGGCAGACAAATGGGTATGTCTACATCGATTCAGCTTATCAAACAATCATTTATATATAGTATATACTTTATAAGGTAGCCGATGTTTCCTTTAAGTAGTTACAAACTTAATATACTCTGCTCAGATTATAATCACGGCTTCTTTCTTAACATAGTCTACTTTTGAATCGACACGCTTCAACTCTTTAACCCTTTTCAAATTTCTGTCGAAATGACTAATTCAAGTTCCGAAACAAAAAGAAGGCCTACGTCGTCAAATTTGCGGTAGATGTGACAGAACAGTTGGTTACGTTTGATCAGTTTAGCAGAGTTGTGATGGCGAAGTTGGTGTTTTGTCTTAGTGAAACAGCACTATTTATGCACTTGGGCCATTTCTTTGCAATTCGGCGACGAATCAGCCAATAATTTGGCATAGTGATTATTTTTAATCCTTCTTTAATCCATCTAGATCATACCTTGTGATTATCAGAAAGCATTGATCTGCACCTTTACGCGCAATAGGCCAGTCTTCCCCTCTTCAGGTAAGTATTCAGTGTTTCGACGGTTACTTGTTCTTTGGAGTGTACCAGTTCATTCATATTTTGTCGAGACGTCATCCTTTTCGACTACTGTCTCAGTTATGCCGCGAAAGTATCGTTAAAACTCTTTAAACAATTTGTATGGTTTGATTCGAAGAGACATCCAAAACTCTGTGATTTCACTGCGAGATTAATCTGCCAAAAACAGGAATCTATGACAATGTACTACTCGATGGTACATTTTTCTTGGATAGTGGCCTCATCTGGCGGTGAGGCTATGCACTTATCACTTCCACTTCAAGTGGAAAAAGGGGTCATTAGGTAATAAAAAAAAAGCTGACACATACGAACGCCAAACCCTTTGAGGGTTTTACTATACTGACCTAGTACCATCACCCTGACTTGGAATTTCTCATGCACCCCCCCTCAATAATCCCAAAAATGTTCCACAGTGTAATGTATCGACTATTTGGTGACTAAAGTAAGAAATCTACCACTAATTTGTTAATGTACTATAATTAAAATATATACAAGAGGCTTACTGGAACTTTTGATACAAATACTGCACATAAAGATGAATAATGTCATTAGTAGTAGTTCCTCACAATTTGTTATGTATTTTGTACAAAGCTTTATTAACTAATGCTATCGGACTAATTTGTTACCACATTTTCCAGTTGAATGCGATATCTGCTAACTTAAAGATAAATGCTGATATGTAAGACGGATATAGCTTTACAACATGCAAACACTCGAAACTCAACGGGGTTGAGTTTAAAGTTAAGGAGTAGTGTAAATCGTGGGTGTAATTTTCGATTGAAAACTGATTTGAAAACTCAATGTGCAGAAGAGAGTGAAAACGGCCAGACGAATCTAATTCGGCGAATGGAGAGCGCGCCAGAATCGAATGCTCAAAAATAACTCGGAGCTGAGTCTCAGGCGATCCTTCAAGCCTCTGGAATACAGTAGTGTTATCCAAGCGGGAAGTTTTTCCGGTCAGGAAAGCGGTTGAGATAGCTGACAACGCGGCATCAGCATAAAGATGATCGATATATACCTCAACAGCCAGTCAGAAATTACAGCAATAATCCCAAACCGTATTGCTCTTAGAAGCAGAAATACAGAAAATGTTGTGGCTGGATTGTTGGGAAAGGAAATAGCTGATGAGATTGCCAAAAGTACCATCCGTCTGGCTACCGAACTAGTACATGGAATTGTAAGTCGTTAAAAACGATATACTATATAATGAATCTTCCGAGACGGCTGACAGACGGATCAGGGCGAGGTAGCATGACCTATTGACAGGCCACAACTTATTGTCATCACGTGCCAGTCTGATGGGTATAAGTAATGACGATAAAAGCAGAAAGCGCGAGCATGAGAGATACTTGTTTTTCTTCTATCCGGCTTTATTTAGAATTGGTTGTAGATATCTAGGAGCTTCGCAGTTCAAGAGACTAGACGAAGTATGAAAATCATGATATTAACATATGCTTACTTTGACCGTTGGTTTGACAGCTATCCCTCTAGGAAATTTATAACTCAACAGAATAAGAACTTTTTGTATTTTAATTAAATTACTTACAAAATTAACATCCATCATACAGTTGTCAACAATTATATAGAAATACTTAACTGAGTAAGTAAATATATTTATATATAGGGCTTATATGCAGTTATACATACATATGTACATAATGATGAATAAATTGAAGTTACTTGAAATGCGTAAACAAAATAGCAAAACACAAAATGCTGACTGGCTTATTGACACTAGAAACACACACATACATACATGCAAATATTTAAAGATGCCAGTTGAGAATTATATGAAAAGGAATGAGATTTTAGTGAAAGTTAATTTAAACATTGTAAGAAAGAAGAAGAACATTGATGGAGAGGTTAGGAAGTTGTTTATTTAACAGCAGAGTTTTCAAATGCAAACAAAAAAGTATTTTTAAAACATGCAAGAATATTAAAAATAATTTTTTTTAGGAAGATGAAGAAATTTTGTATAAAAAACAGAGAGGTTAACTGTGAAAGAAGAAATTTTGTTTGAAAAAATGTTATTTATGCGAAATTAGACAGTTAGGGAAAGTTAGTGGCGTGCGGTTAGAGGAAATGTGGATTTGCTTTTTGAAATACTCTAATTACCAATGCAACGTGTGAGCTTAAGACGGTGGGAATGCATTCAATATAATTGCGCTAGAATTGTAGTCAAATCCTCAAGTGCACCATTAGGCATTCTCTCAATAATACAAGCTGGTTAAAGCACACTATTTGTCAGGTATTTCATTTGATTTCAATTTTACAGCCAAATATAATTTTTTAAACGCAAGTATGTATATAGATAATATTTATATACTTATGTACATAAATGCATGTAATTTTACAAAGAATTTTGTGTTTTTTATTTTATGGATTTTGATTTGGTGATTTTTAGCGCCTCGCGGTATGAGTTCAGAGTTCGCTAGAGGGTTGGTAGTAGCGCTGGTGCAGCCGTTGCTGGTATATCCGCCATTCGTCGGGTATTACGTAAACAAGCTTTAAATATGTTCATACAATGTCGATATTAATAACGGGTGGGGTAATATGGTTTGAATTTGAAATATTTTGTCTTTTGTTTTTGTTTATTATGCACAAATGCAACACTTGTATGCATGTGGTGTTTATATATGTATGTAGTGCGTTTGGTATTTTGTATTAGGTAAATTTGTTTGGTATACATGAAAATATGTCAGTATGCTGTATGTGCGTTTACACAAAACGAAAGTTTTAACACACTTGAATTGTTTGAAATTTAACAAATTGACAAAAACTCGAGATTTACACTTATTTGCTTAATTATGAACAAATTACGCGCGAACTCACCTTTTGCGCTTTGTTTTTGCGCGATGTCTTGCAGATGGTGCAAATCGCTTGTACCAAGGCAATAAACACCAAAGCGGCGATTAGACCGAGCACTATGTACAGGCGCACTTCGGAGAGCTCAAAGAATGAAAGCAGCGTGTCCTCGCTGTTGTCGGCGACTTTGTCTAAAAGGAATTAATAAAATATATTTTAAAGATATACAAAATAATTTATTAAAAAATGCATTAATTAATATAATTAAGTAATTTAAAATCAATAATTTTATTATGTCTAAAAAATGGAGGAAAACATAATTTAAGACATTAAAAATTAATAAATTAAATAATTTATTATTGCAAAATAAATTTTACTAATTCCTCTCTTTTGTTGACAAAAAAGAATGGAGAAAAATGTATTATAAAGGCATAAAACGTAATTAATAATTTAAAATTTAATTAATATTTTAATTAATAATTTAAAATTATTAATTTTTTAATTCGATTAATTAATTGCTTTCAATGGTGGTTTTTTTCAAAAGGATAGTGAAATTATTATAGACAAATACATACAAAATTAGTTAATTAATTTTATGTTTTTTTAAATTTTAATTATATTATAGTTATTAATTAAATACATTAAATTAATTAATTAATTGAATATCTGTAATTTATTTTAATTAAATTCTAACTAGAAAATTAAAATAATTAAATTAATAATTAGTAATTACTTTATTAAATTAGTTAACGAAAGCAATTATTTATATTTCTATATTTAATTTCAATTAAATGATTAATACAATTTGAAATTGCCTAATTTTGCGTTAATGTATTTATATGTAATTTGCATTATAAAGAATAATTGAAAAATTTTAAATAATTATTTTATAAATGTGATTAATTAATCGCTTTTATCGGCGATTTTTTCAAAAGAAAAGTGAAAAATATGTATATTGTAGGCAAATATATAAAAAAATAATTAATTAACTTTATAATATATTTTTCCAATGTTAATTGAATACAATAAATATATAAATTAATTCAATTTAATTATTATTAATTTTATTTAATTTATTTTAACTAAATTCTATTAAAAGAATTATTAGTAATTAATTTATTTAATTCTAAAAAATTAAAATAATCAATATATTAATCGCTTTTATCGACTATTTTTTAAACAGGAAAGTGAAATACATACATAAATTAATCGAATTTCTGTATTTCATTTTAATTAAATTCTGTTAATCGCCCACTTACATTCTAACGCCTTAAAGTCCAAAAATTGTGGATCTACGGTAAGTGAGCCCACTTTACCGGTGGCAATTTTATCCTGCAACGCCGCTTTTACGATGTCACCGCTTTTAGCAGCGTCGCTGTTATCCGCGCCAACGGCGTTTGTCGCCAACGCATGTCCTTTCTCATAATCGGCTCTATCGAACATAGCCTGCAATTTGGCCACCATTGTTGTACCTTGCCTGTTTGAGTGAAATTGAAGAAATTCGCATATTCAAAATATTATAAAATTTGGCAATCTTAGACCTAAGATACACATACCTATATTCATATCAGAAAAAAGGGGAAACCCTTTACAAACACAAACAAATTTTAATTAATCAATATATATCGATCTGAAGGCATCAAACATAACAGGGAAATATTACATTCTCTCAGATAGTACCGCAAAAAATAAAAAAAAGTTCCGAATATAACTGTAGCAACCGTACACTGCTGCAAGATAATTTTTCCAGACGCACCGGCATAACAATATTTATCTACTTTGAGAGCGTTCTTTTGCTCTTATATGAGATGCAAAATGTGGTATTGGAGACATATCTTCATTTATCAATCTGTTTCAAAGGTGTGTCTATCTGTCTTTACTCAAATCAAAATAACCAAATTCACTTTTTATCCGTTACGGGTTGCTTATTCCATCGAAACAAATCATACAGCTTGTGAACAAAGATACTTAGCATTCTACGAATGAAATAATTGAGCCGTTCATTCTATACTGTATACTATAGCCGAGTTAAAAACAGCGCGCCAATTGTTTCTTCTTTTCCAGCAATAGGTAGAAGAAATCGCACTATAGGGAGTATCCATATCTAAAACCTCGCTTGTTATCGAACGACTCAGAGAGGTCCTTGCTCAACGTCAGCTTATACAGCCGTATTAGTTTTTCGAGGATACCAAGTTCAGACATAGCGACATAGGTGTTGTTTCTTTTCATGCATCTTGTCTGTTCTTCGAGGCCGTATGTGAATAGCTCGACCAGTAATCCATCGACCCAGCCTTTATCGCTTAACATAACTCCGACCATGTGACACTAAAAATGTTCAAAAGTTTATCTTCCAGTGTAGAGATTAAACTTTTTATCATTACGTTGCATTTGTGTGCCTCAACATTCGCCCTAATACAACATATTTAGATCCAGTAGTTCAGTAGCAAGATCAGCCACCATGGAACTTAATGAAAATCATCTTTGTAATATCTTAATATCCAGGTAACACTGTATTCTCATTATTTCGGATTATAGCAACTTATTCCTAATAAATTTATATAAGTACATTCCCGATTTTGCAGTTTGTAGTCTTGAAATAAAAATAGTAAATATCTTTTAATTCGGAAAAAACTCTTTCAGTTGAAATTCCCACCATTTAAGTTTAATACTGTATTTTTCTATATGATAAGTGAAGTTGTGAAAAAGATTTACTATTTGGACTCGTTTCTTTTATTATTGCCGTGAATCATTATCCGTTTTGGTCTAATCATGAAGATAATAAAATAATACTTTCGAAGGAAAAGCCCACCCTGGAGATAGAGTGACAAAGAGAGAGAGAAAGAGAGAAAGAAAGGGAACCGAGTATTTCAACGACTAATACGATGCGACGAGGCCAACAAGTGTACCCAATATAACTTCTTTAATAAAACAAATTGGTTTAATTTTTAAAATAATATTGGCTGCCTACTTGGTGAATTTTTCTAAATCAAATTATGATATAATAATAATACTTCACTTGCTAAGTGTGATACTTTAGGTGGGCCAAAAATCTTATAAATGACTGATTGTTAAGTTAAACATTACTTACTTTTCAAAGCCGACAATTTCCGTCTTATAGTAACCTGGTATACTATTTAGCACACCATTGAAAGAGTCTGAAATAGTAGCGGCCAAGTTATTGAATTCCACTGTACCAGGTTGTGGTGCCTCGAACGATTCGGCGAGTTTCATGAGTTTTACGCCAACAGCATACACAAGTCGATCAGGAGCTGGTGTTGCTGTGTTCATGATACTCTCCAGCTCTTTGAAATTTTTAAAATAATTTATAAATAATATATTAAGTGATTAAGTTCTCGGAACATACCTTTGCCGCAGGACTTAATGCAGACACGTGTAGACGAAATGGTCGGCGTACGTTCGTGCTTGGCCATTTTCTTGTTCACAGCATGGAATGCTCCACCGAGCACAGGGAAGAATAAATAAAGGCAGTGATCATCGGTGAATGATAAATCCTGCAATAGCGAATTTAGAATAATTAATTTAGAATAGCAAACTTTTACTTGACAACCGTTTCGTCTACCTGCTCATCATTGCTAACACGCTTACGATCGAATTCCAAAATAGTCACACCGTACTCAATGCGTCCAGACGGTGTGCCGATAATATCTTGTCGCACATCCAGTTTTGGGGCACCATAACCATTAATCCATGTATCCATTAGGAAGGGACGTCCATTGCGATCCACCCAACCTATAATGGCATCGGTTTGCGACATTTTCTCATCATCGCTAAAGCCAATGCCGGTCCAAGTCTTTGTGTTCGAAGTCTCGATGTGCCAACGCATCACATCACCGCGTCCCACCGTTTCCCATTGAGCATAATATTCGCAGGTGTGATTTTCAGGCGAACAATTGCTTGGATATTTCCAGTGACCCATGCAGTCGTTGTCTAACAAATTGGTGGAGGCCTCCGTTACGCCATCTGTAGTGGCAGCTTTTTCTTTTTCTGAAATTAATGAAATCAATGCTTAAATTGACAAAGTTAAACAACGTTTGGACTCACCGAAGAAGTTCAACTGTGTGACACCACGTTGCATTTTATGTCCGTGATACTTGAGCTCGTCCGGTTGATAGAAGTCTTTCACGGACGCAGCTTCTGTTTCGATACCTGAAGCTGGTACGTGCACATATTGACCGGGCTCTTGACCCTTTGCCCAGATGACGTGTGTCAAAGCATCGTCCAAAGTATGATCTGTTGGCTCAGTGGCTACGAGTTTCTTGCGGAAGATGATTGTGGTTACACCATTTTCTTCAAAACCAGTACCGAGTGAAAGATCGGATTTGCCGCCGTAGAATTCGTCCTTGCGTGGTGTGGAACGATCACGTGTATAGTAATCGCCCACCCTGCTAGCCATGCCGCGTGCCGAGCCAATAACTATATCTGTACAATCCATGGGATTGAAATCGAATTTCGGTGTATATGGATTCAGTCTCAATTTAGGTTCTGCATAAGAAATAGAGAAGTAATGTGAACTTATTTGTGCTTTGTAAAATGTAAGAAAGAACAAATAAAATTATGCACTAGTTTTAAGTGCTTGGTGCTAGAATGGTGCTGGGTGTAGTGGGTACAGGAAATTATTATGTAAATGAGTAGTGCGGATATATTTACCACTTTTGGTAATAGCTTGTTTGGTATGCGGTTCCGATTCAGCTGATGGCTCGGGTTTAGGTTCTGGCTCTGACTTCGGTTCCGGTTCTGCGGACGGCTCTGGTTCAGCAGATGGTTCAGGTATTGAGAATGGTGCTGGTTTAGCTGACGGCTCAGGTTCGGCGCTTGGCTCTGGCTCTGATTTTGGTTCCGGTTCTGCTTTTGGCTCTGGTTCTGCGCTAGGTTCCGGCTCTGACTTCGGTTCTGGTTCAGCGCTGGGTTCAGGCTCTGCCTTTGGCTCGGGTTCTGCTTTTGGTTCGGGCTCCGCTTTTGGCTCAGGTTCTGCGCTGGGCTCGGGTTCAGCCGAAGGCTCCGGTTCTGCTTTCGGTTCTGGTGCAGCTATTGGTTCGGGTTCAGATTTTGGTACGTTTTCAGTGCTCGTCTCTAATATGTTATTAGTATGGCAAAGGGAGTAAAATATTTTGGAAGTATTTGAAGTGCGATTAATACGAGTGATTAATACAGATATTAGTGTTATATACTAGTTTACACAAGTGAGGTGTGCTTCTACTTTATTATATTTATAATTAAAAATACTATTTTTTACATACCTGGAGCTTGACGTCGGCTGCGCCCTACTGAGGAACTCACGCGATATGACACACTTGTCGCAACCGATGTAACACCCTCCATACTCTGTAGCTGATCATCCTCATGTTTAGCCACGCGTTTAGATTTCGTGGATGCAGCTGGTTCTGGTTCGGCGCTTGGCTCCGGTTCAGCTGTAGGTTCCGGTGCCGGTTCCGCGACAGGTTCGGGTTCAGATTTGGGTTCTGGCGTCGACGTAGGCTCAGGTTCCGCTGATGGCTCCGGTTCTGCTTTAGGTTCAGGTTCCGCTGACGGTTCTGGTTCGGCTGATGGTTCAGGCTCCGCTTCTGGTTCCGGTTCCGGTTCTGCTGATGGCTCTGGTTCTGCTTTGGGTTCTGGTTCAGCATTTGGTTCGCTTGCGGTCAAGGTGGTTTTCAAATCTCCAATGTCACGTATGAGCGGAAAATTTTTGCACTCGCCGTTAAGTGAATTGGGACGCCAACCTAAACCTACCCAAGAGGTGCCATTTACTTTGAGTACAACCTCAATTTCCTTATGCTCTTCTAACAAACGCCAATACATTTGATAATCTGGCGATAATTGTTTCATTGAATAGGCCGACATATCTAAATCAGTAGTCCTAAAGGGTGATTTCTTATTACAGCCGATGCCATGCCAACCAAAATTACAATAACACTGTTTACGTGGCAGTGATGTACCGGCAAGATCAATACATTTGCCTTGATTACCACAGTCCTGATTGCTGATGCACTCATCTTTGTATTGACACTGCGGGCCATAAAAGTTCTTGTCACATTTACAACGTGAAGGGAAATATTTTCCATTGCCCGAACAAGTCTCGCGAAAATCTTTGCGATTCTTTATATCAACATCGGCGCAAGACCAAAAACGATAACCATCCGACCATTCATCAGCTTGACGCAGTAGGCGCAGTGTGCAGTTCAAGCACTCAAAATCTTTGGGTATGCTCACCTGAAAGGACTGGGCCCTATGTGCAGGTAGATACAATTAAATATAGAGTTATTATAAATAGCAAAGTTTGGCGGACGTTCTTGAAGTACTTACGTAACGTCGTCGCGCACGAATTCGCCACCATTGACGTGCGGTGTTAGGTCCAGCACTGGGCGGTCGAGTGCGTCAAGTAATTGCAGCCGGAAGCCGCCCTAAAATTAAAAGTGAATGTAAAGTTAATTTAGTAATGCAAATTTAATATTAGATAAATTAAAATGTCCGAGCAAAAATGCCAACTAAAATATTTTTAAACCCAAACGCAATAACTTATACAAGCATAATAATTTCTGACTAAAAATGTAGGTAGTGTGTGACATAAAGTAATTGATATAGATACAATATCTCGTATACTGGCTGGGGAAAATAGAGCTTAAAGTGAGTGGGTTTCGTCTCTCCGTCACATCTACAAATCAAATCAAACCAGATCAAATTCCATTTTTTGGTCGAGGAGAATATTTTAAGTTACTCAAAAATTGCGTCAAAACTTACGATAAAATTGTGAGTTTCAGGATTGCAATACAAGTGTTGCCAAAGTGGCCCATTTCGTGAGATAACACGTTCATCAAACTCGCACTCAATATATCGATTGTGACTTTCGCTGTGTGCCTTGTGGCGCCGTCCTGTTTTAACCACATTCACAGTAACGTGCCGGTCTTGATCATGATGGAAGAAGTACGGCCCAATGACGTTGCCGCCCCATAAGACGCACTAAACCATATTTTGTTCGGGATGCAATTGTGACTGATGGAGTACTTGTGGGTTGCTGCATGACCAATAATGCATATTGACGAAGTCATTCAGTCAAAAATGAGCTTTTGTCGCTGAAGTTGATTTTTCGATGAAAATCCGTATCATTTTCAAGTTCACGAACATACCACTGTTCTGGTGGCCAAGCGGCTTCAGTTCTTGCTTGAATTTGATGTTGTAAGAATGTAGACCAAAAGCTTTTCGCAAAATAAATCACAACCATGTCGCAGAAATGCCCAATGCTTGAGAATGCCGTGTGAGAGACTGATTTAGGTCTTCTTCAATTGATGCGCTAGCGGTAGCAATATTCCTGCTACAGGCACTTCTTTCTCTTACTGGCACGAGAAAATTTCGTACTGTGCTTGTGCATTCAAATTCAAAATGTTGCTCATTTGTCGTAGTTGCTCATATCGTACGACTTTATTATTTCAATAGATATCTTAACGAAATTTCACATCGTTTATTCTTGAAGCCAATGTCACAATCTCTGAACGAATTCTTCAGTTCGAACCAATATGGTAAATAGATCAGTCTGACAAGAGTTTTTTGTCCCACAACAACTATTACAAAAACAGTATCAAAAACTCTTAAAACAAAAATTTTTTTCATTAGGTCATTATTATTATATTCCTTTAATGAATGTCGGGCACATACTACACAGTTCCGCTTTAACTTAGCTCTGCCTTACTAGTAGGAATTTCGTTTACTCATTCTTCATTATTTTTTAAATTGCTGCGCTGCAAAAGTGCAGCCATCTCCCAGATAAAAGTTTTTCAGCGGCACCTTCATCATGACTGGGTAAATAGGGTCCTAACGTGCTAAGTACCTATTAAGCATAAACCCATCTCAGGCATATGAGCGTGTCGTGGCGATATAATTTTTGTGTAATAATTATTATTTTGTTTTCTGAATTTTATTTTTAGTTTTTGCTTAACTCTTTTTTTGCTTTTGTAAGTGCTTATCGCGAGCAAAAGTCACAAACGCAAAGTGTTTAAGCGTCTGTCAGGCTCCAGTGAAGTTCTAAGTAGCGCTCAGTCGAGCAGCTATTTATGGGACTTACTAGCATACAGGTGTGTATAGGCATATATATATATATGTACATATGTATGTATATACTCAGTTACTTCCAAACGGTTCGACACTTTTATGACTACAGTCTGAATCGGAAGATGTTTGTATGGTATGTGTGTTCGTGTACGTGTGTTGTTATAAAAAGTCAGTCAACGTAAACACGTCTGCCGCCACTGAATTGTTCTTGAAATGCAGTTATTATTCTTTCAAACAATATATGAGAATTTTAACACACTTCGCCGTATAATTGCATTATTATATATATATATATATAATAATTATATGTGTGTGAGTTTTTGCGAAAAGTAGCTGCTGAAGCCTATACGATCACCCGCACACACGCGGAGTCTACAGTTTTTAATTATTGGGTAAGCAAAAATTATCTGGGAGCAATACATATAGTTTAAGTATATGTTAATATATGTATATATATTGTATGTATATATTGTAAATATGTTTGTATGCCGATATACAACCATATTAAGTTCATCTACGACTCTATTCGTTGTGTGTAACGCTTATTAAATAATAGCATCTTTTATGTATGTATGTTGGTATGTACGCATAGCATAAAGTGGCAGTAAACAGTAAATTTTAATGAATGAGAACTAAAACAGCGTCACCTGAAGGCGAAAAATTGCCGCAACACCAGGTTGATGGTTACTTAATTAGAAGATTAAGGAAAACTAATAGAAAAAACGAAAAACAAAAAACAAAGCGATAAAGTAAAAAATAAAAAAAAAGATAAAACAAAGCAAAGCATTCATAGTATTGTAAGGCACCAAATACTTCTTCAGCTGTAGTTTCTTAAAACGCCATGAAAAGCTAAGAATTTCGAAATTTGAACTTTAAGATATGAATTCCCATATGAATAAACCTAATACAAGCTTTGATCAAATTTAACCCGGACTGACTATTGATCGACTGACTATTACCTATTTACAACTAGTAAATACAAATTTTTATTATCGCCTTCAAAAGATACTCCTGAGCCGATGCAATTAATTTTGCCATACACTTGTTATAAACTTTGGCTGAAATGACCTACAGTGCATTCAGTGCACTGCAAGTCAACAATCATCGAAATGGAGTGAAAATAATGAGCCGAAACCAAAAGAGCCACCCAAAGCTGCTCTAAAAACAACGTGATGCTCATTATTTTTTTCGACATTCGTGATTTGTTTCATCATGAATTTGTTCCGGAGAAACAGACGGTCAATAAAGAGTTCTCTTTGGCCGTATTGAGTCGTTCATGTGAAAACATTCGTCGAAAACAAGCAGAATTGTGGAAGAACAATTCATGAGTTTTACCCGAAACACCAACCAGAATTGTTAAATCGATCCATACGAGATATTGAGATCCTCTGCTTTCTCTCTGCTGAAAACTAGCCAGCTTTCCTTGGAATGAGCCCTTCGCAGCGAACCAATTTCTTTTGTATCATGTTATTATTCTAGTTTTAAAACTCAAAATAGTTTAGTTGCAGAAGGCTAGAAATCAAGCATAACTTTCGATACTTGTAAGGAGAATGCATATACATTGTGACCAAAATGCACCAGGAAATGGTAATTAAATTCCCCGAATAAATGTTATTTCAGAAAAAAGTCTATTTTTCGAAGTTGGAAGGACTGCCCTAAATGGCAAATGTGAGAACGATCTGTCAACCAGTTTTGTTATAACAGCTGTTTAAGTCAGTACATCTCAGTAGTACGTTGCAATTTTTACAATGGGTAACAATATCGAACAAGGAATTTTGTATTTTTAACTAAATTTCATGTGCGGAATGACATGCATTGTTCTGGACGACCTTCGACCTCTTCAACTGATGAATATTATAAAAGAATGTAGGATTTGATGCTTGAAAACCGTCAGGCAAGTGTTAGAGGGATGGCAAGAGAGCTCGACAATTGTGACCGATTTTAAAGCCAAAAACTTAAGGAATTCCATCAACTACCATATTCACCAGATTTGTCTTGTTGTGATTGTGTGGAACCGAATCGAAACGAAGAGATAAAAAAAAATTTGCTGAAAGAGCTGAAGACCATTCCAAAAAGTACTTCTGAAACATGTTTCGAGGAGTGGAAATTTGTATAAAATTTGACTTCTATTGCCAATTCAAGAGTTCGAGTTATGGAGAATATCGAGTTATGGATGTTTAACTGTATAGGTACAGCGTCAGCAATATTTCCACCATTCACGAAAGCGAGACAAACAATTGTGCTATGACCCGAGAAAGGGAGGGGCACTTGACTTATTGGTTCTCGAAAACATTCGAAATTATATGCATTAAATGAAATAAAAGTATCTGAAATTCGAAAAGGGAGAGTTAACAAATTGTCCAATTTATTGCTCAAAGAATATTTTAGTTTACGTTCAGATTCATTTCAAATGATATCGCTTTCAAATACAAACAACACAAAGTTATTAGTTATCTCATATTATAAATTGTCATATAGCAACCACATCTCGGTGATATTAATGAAATTATTTATCATTTAAATACGATCTGTTGTTTTATATGTATTATTTAGTTCAAATCAAGTATTTTCATATAATAAATGCGTGATAATATATATATATGTATATAAGCACTTAAATGTCTGAATTTGAAAACTTGATAAAGTTTGTTTTATCAGCAACTCTAATCGAACCAACGGTTGGCATATATTGTACCCCTGAATGAGCCCCTATTGGGTGCAACACACTTATATGCTGTCAGATATGCATTTTTCTTAAATAGTTGTGAAAATGAAGTGAGATCTTGAAGAGAGTAAATTTGATCTTGTCAATTAAGCGATTAGAGTGCAGTGCACAGTATACAACATACTATATAACATATATATACTGATGAAAAGATTCAAATTTTTCCTCCTCCCTCTGGCGCCTGGTATAACAAATATGAATTATATTAAAAATAGAAATATTGAGGACTTTTGACTGAAATGTTTTACACAAATTTTATAACTTCTACCGTTCCCTAAGCCCAATATGAAATGCGTCATAGAATCGCAGCATGTATAAGTATGTATGTATGTATATATGGAATCTTTGTGACGTATATCTACACTATCAATGTAATTTTTATAATTTACACCTTAGCGTTATAAAAATAATTGTTGTTTTCGCACATGCTCCTCAGTTAAAATTGTTATCAGATATGACGTTAACACCATAAGTTTAGTCGATCAGTCGATATATGCCTTTTCTTGAGACATATGTATAGTACAGCTGGTTAAACAAATGGAAGTTTCGTAGTTAACAAAAGCGTTGACAAAACTTTTTCGCAGAATATGTGGGGAAATTGTTATATTACAACGGATGCATATTACTAAGTAAGCTCATACATGATTTACAATTCTGAAATGGACAGATGCCTTGTAATAATGCCACCAAACACCGGTTTTCGGGTATTTAGGCCCATTTGGGTTACATGGTGTGACGAGAGATCACACATTTTCCAATTCCAGTTGTTGTCAGTTCTTTAGAACACATTAATCTATCTGCCACTATGATCTGAAATTTTGAAGATATTTCGTGAAATAAAAAACTTCTCCATACATGGATTAGAGTTTGATCGATCAGTTTGGAAGCCTTGTTTATGCTGCTTTTTTAGTGAGCCGATATCGCCGGTTCCGGAAAATGAGCGGCTTCTTGAAAGAGAAAAATTTCAGATTGACGTTTAGACGGACAAATAGACAGTCAAGCGGACATGGCTAGCCGACTCAGATACCAAATATGTAAATTTGTCCTATCTTTATTATGTACAAGTATGTATATATGTGTAGGTTAGGTTAGTCTAATAGGGCTAATAGTATACTGGTTTTTGTCCTTTGCGATACCAGATGGAGTTCAGGAGGAGTAGTAGTCTGCATTTGACGCGAATTTTGACGAACTCTGTGGCTTCACTATCGATACCTCCTCTGGTGTATCATACCGTGGAGATACTTACAGTATATTCTTTTTAATGCGGGACAAGTGCATAAAAATTGCTCTATTGTTTTTCTGTTGCCTTGCTCTAGATATTTCTTTCAGTCTATTTGATCTGCCAGTTTCATTCTGTAATAGTGTGCCGCCGCCAGTCAGTGATCAGCTAGTATTCCGATCATGTTTCTACAGTCTCTTCTACTTTTGAGTACTTCCGATTTGCCGTTTTGAGCATGAATGAGCGCAGTAGAAGTGAAGTTGCTTATTTCTGCAACACTTCCACTGCTGTCTTGCTTCCCAAGAAACTTCTGTCCGATGTGCGATACGAGGTTACTGCCTTGATTACTGCTTAGCTGTCTACGAAGATGTTGACTCTCGAATTGCCTGCAATTGCATTAGAGGCCAGCTCCGTGGCTTACGCAATAGCAAATACCTCAGCCAGAAATATACTGCAATGGTCCGGCGACTTAATAATAAAGTCTGCCTTATGCCTAACTCTGAACAGTATATCCCTGCACCAACTTCCTCCTCCATTTCCGAGCCATCCGTATAGCATCGCAATTAGCATAACTTTACGCCAACCATCTTTTTCTATGTTTATTTTAAACCTCCTTTCGTAGTTGAAAAGTGGGATCACTTTATATATGCATAATATATAATTTATTTAGAAATAGACGCGGTTAAACCACTTTCAGCATTACACTTCATAACAAATAAATAAATAAGAAATTGAGATAATTAATTTCACAAACAATCAAATTTATCGTGCTCATGACATACTGAAAAAAAACACGACATATTTTAGGTAAACATACACATACATGATACCTGGGAGATATGCCACACCTGCACCCGCCATCGAGTATGCGAGATGCCCACTTGACGCAATCTTGAGAATATTTTGATCGTGATAATTTTTGTTTCTTCTTCATCATTTCACCACTCAAATTGTCAATATTTTGCGTTTATATATTTCTGTTCTAGACTTATTAATCAGTAGTCTTTGGTGGATTTTAGAGTGTTAAAGTTGTCGCGCTTTTCTTCAATGCACCTTACCTTATAATATTAATGTTATACAAGATGTTCGCGTTCGCAAATAAAAATACTATATACGGTGTCCTTTTGTTCGTTTTGCTTGCCTTGACGCATGCAACGGCCGATGAACACTCGGTTAATCCAGCAGTGCCACGAACGTGTTACAGTTGTGAAGGCATCAATTGCTTGCGAATCTCACAATTGAATGCTACGAGCGATTGCTTGGATTTGTTGGATTATTGTGTGACAGTTTTTAGAGGATGTAAGTGTATTGATCAATGAGGGTGCAAAAAAAAAAAAAAAAAAAAAAAACAACTATATAGGTATCTGAAATGAAAAGTAAATTCCAAGCATTGCGTTTGATCCATTATATATATAAGCTGCTGTCGTCAGGATTTAAAGAATTCCGAGCCAGTTAAAATACATATTCTATTCGTAATTATGTAATTTGGATTTTTCCATAACATTTGCGTACAAGATTCAATGGCAAGCCCACGTGTTAGTGTTCATCGGATTTCTTTCATAAAAAAACGCATAAGTTCCATTGATTACCAAGTATAGTTCAAGTTTAATCCAAGCTGCTTATTTGTGCCTTTTTTCAAATTAGTTCCAAATTGAAAAACTCAAGAATTCCGAGCCAGTTAAAATACATAACTTCATAAAGGAAGCCGGAGTATGCAATAAATTTCATAGTTTTTTAAGGGAACAGAACATAAAACCCCTGCCTGATGACTGCCAAGCCAATTTTTGTTAAACTCATATTAATCTCACAGTTTTTATCATAAAACCCTGAGCCTATGACGATCTTATAGTGCCTTGAAAATTGATCATTTGTCACATTTTAACTTTTTCTGTTTTTATAACCTAAAACAAATAGAGATATACATAGAAATATAGGTATATTTATATATAGACAAATGATCGGTATGACGGGACGACTTAAATCCAAGTGAAGGGTGTCCGTCCGTAACTTGAGTAAAAATTTAGATACCGTAATGAAACTTTATGTAATAAAGGGAGGACCGTATTCCAGATGGGCGTAATCGGATCACTACCACGCCCAAAAAAGCACCAAATTGAGATAAAATAGTGTAATTTACAAACAATTTGAAGAAATGGATGAAAAGATTTTCTAAAACACGAAAATACAAAAACTAAATTCGCTGAGGACAAATTCTATTGACGGTGTGCAAATGGATTAAATTCGATTATAACTCGCCCATTACCGATTAAGAGTGCGGAAATCAATACATAAAGCACCAAAGGCATTTAATTTCAAACTGAGGAAAGTACAAGGCTGAATAGGATCTGGTCACAAAATTAGATGATGATCGTGACAAAGCGCACATATAGGAGGAATCAGTGATGATCAAACAAATTCAACCAATTTCGGTATATAATACTATACATTCCTCTGTTCCAACGCGAAAATAGGCGAAATCGAATTACAACCACGCCCACTTTCCATATAACGTAATTATACTCTCGCAACAAAGTTGCTAAAGAGAGTATTATAGTTTTGTTCACATAACGGTTGTTTGTAAGTCCTAAAACTAAAAGAGTCAGATATA
>NW_017537700.1:637585-686172 GCF_001853355.1 Bactrocera latifrons
CAAATATGGGTGAAATCGGTTCACGACCACGCCTGAAATCTCGATTATCACTTTATCATGCGAGAGTATAAAATGTTCGGTGACACCCGAACTTAGCCCTTCCTTACTTGTTTTAAATTCAATCTCTGTCTTTCATTTTTCAGAAATCAAATTAAGCAACAATGAATATATCGGAAACTTTGCACGAAAAGTGAAATTAAATGGACAAGTTTTCTTAAAAGTTATGTTGCTTTAGTGCTGAATAAGAATGCAATTCCGATCTTGTATTTGACATTTTACATATATAATATATTCAATATATAGAACCTAGTCGCTTTGGTTGAGTTTAGAACACATATTTCTCATTTAAGGATAATTAGATACATAACTGAGGAATGCACTGCGACCTTAGGTCTATTGTGCCCAAGGATAATTTTATTGTATTTTCGTTAAAAATAATTCAAGTGAAATATATAAATAAAGTGAGCATATCACCTACAATATACTAAGTTAATAAGATACAAAGTTGATTGTAACCCATTCCCGTTGTCGTCAAATAATGAATATTGAATTCTTACGCAACATTTTAAAAAGTTCTTACCAGCGTCTAAAAGTTTTTTGTTAGGTTTGATCACTGCAAGTTGCAAAACCATAAAATATTCTCTTACACACGAACTTAGCCATTCCTTACATTAAGTTAAATATATTTTCTGTAAAAGCTGATACTAATAGAGTTTTCTCTCCTTACTTCGAATAGTCACAGTAATAGCTCGCGGTTGCTATGAGGACTTGGAAGCGAACTTGCGCGATAAATGTGATTTGAACGATCATCCGGAGTGTGTAAAATGTTTCGGTAATCGTTGCAATGACAAAGGACGCGCCGATTTCCAATGCATCGAGTGCAAGTCAAGTGAGGTAAGTGGAAAGATATATTTCTAGAAAATTATTTCAAATTTAATGACGTTCCTCTTATTCCCTGGAAGGATAAAAGATGCGTCTCCGACACCAGCGCCCTGACCGCCGTGCAATGTCCAGTGCCCACAGCTCAGAACTCTTACTGTTATGTCCGCGAGTCCAAGGAGGAAGGCATTACACGTGGCTGTTTTGTGCATCAGCAAGAACAAGAGGAGTGCCTCAGTGATGCACAGTGTTCCATGTGCTTGAGCGACGATGCGGTGGCTTGCAACGCATACAAATTGACCACAGCAGCTAAATCAGGCGGCAGTAGTGGACTTAGCAAAGCCAGTGTCACATCTACCGTTTCTTTTGTTTTGTTCGCTTTTATTGTGCGTTCATTATAAATGTGGGATTGTGTTTTATTTTTTAGTAGAAACTAAGTATTCGATAAAAGTATTCAACACCGAATTCTCGCGATAAGACGGTGTTATTAAATTTATTACCTGTTAATCTTCATATTCTGAGAATAAAGTAATTGTAATGACTAGACTTATTAAGGTATAAACTGTAAGTTCATTATCAAACAAGTTTTTGTATGTACATAAGGTACAGGGTGGTTATAAATGAACGAGTATGTGTTATAAAAGTATAGTTCCATTTGAATATGAAGCTCGTTTAATCGAAATAGATCTTTCGGTTACACTTGAGTTCAAGTCCAGTCTGAATATACATTTTAGCAATAAGTGAGCGCGAGAGTGAGTTAGATGAGCTTCTAAGGTCAAAGAAAGCTCTGTTTATAAGTAGTCAATTTTAGAAGCATTTTTGTTGATATTCGAGTAATGTTATATGGTGTTGTCACAGAAAATTTGGTTGAATCTTCGTTTGTGAGAATTTATTGACGAATATTATTGTTGTTACAGGCACATATTTATAAATCTTTCGCAGTTCTACGCGGATTTAAGTTACATTCGGGCTTATGGATTATAAAGGGTAATCGAGTGATATTTTGCTCCACACGGGAAAAAGTTTAACGCTGTGATATCACACAAACTTGGTGGCCAATCGACAAAAACTTGAAATTATCTAATCACCGAAGTGTTCTCTCAATAAATTCATTGATTGATGCGATGTGTGGAAAGAGGCGCAGTCTTGCTGAAACCAAATATCGCCGAGATTAGTCGGATGCCATTTCAGGCATCAAATAGTCGGTTATAATGGCGCGATAACGGTCGGCATTAAAAGATTACGTTCTCACCAACGTAATTTTTGAAGAAATATGGACCGTTGGTTCTACCGGGACACAAACTACACCAAACCGTTGTTTTTTATGGATGGAATGGCAACGCTTGAATATGATTAGGTTGCTCTTTGTTTGTATCAAATAGGACAATTTTACTTTTTTACATACCCTTAGGTATGGCAGGAAACACCAGCACACCTAATCCTGGATTGCACAGCAATCTGTAGAAAAAGGCTCAAGGCCCTGGATTCTGTCTACATCAGCAGGGATCACATCACCTCACTAGCGCTCGGCAAACTCCTGGAACTATTCAGGCTGCTGGGGCTCTGAGAGATCATCTGATATAGGAGAGGGCACAATAGACCCTAGGTCGCGGTGCATTACCTCAATAACATTATCTATCTATCTAAGTCTTTCCATGATAAAATGTCAATCAATACTCTGCAAAAATAACACGTCAGCTTGATACGACTCACGGGTAATGTATCAAAAAAAGACTATTGAAAAAATATTTCTATTTGGATCACCCGTTATTTCATTACTAGTCTTAATTTTTTAAATAAAAAGGTTTTGTATATAATATAAACTTTCTACAGTAATTGGAGCTGTCTCCGATTCGCCAAACGTAAATCTCCAAAGTATCGAAAAAAGTATACCAGATGTTCAAACAAACAGTTAGCACTTGTGGTGCAACCTTGTATTCAGACGCAATAGTTTTATATTATGATTCTTTCTTAGTGGAGAATTTCTATTTTTCCTGTTAAACCATTATTTTCGTATTAATCATTTATAATAGTAAAAGTGTATTTTTTGTTGTAAATTATTTGACAAGAGCACAGAAAAATTACCATTGAAAGACAGCTTGTCATTTGTGCCATTCACAATAGTAAAACTGGTCTAAAAACCGTAAAACGTAAGGGAATTTATATATTCTTTTAAATCGCTTACAACTCGTTAATTATAATCTTGGAACTTTTTCGAAAACTGAAGGCATCGAAACCAGTTTTCGACCGCCAGTGCCACATTCTGGTTTGAAATGCTGAAGTCATTTCTAAGTGGGTTGAACTTAAGTAGGACATTTTTGATTGCCGCTCTGAAGAAAGATTATAATACACAAGAAAGATATAAATGAAATATTTTACGTTTAATCATAAGAGAAGAAGTAGCTCTATTCATTTCAAAGTTTCACTTTGTATAAGTTTGGAATTTAATCTAAACTAACACTTACCTAGTTATTCAAAATTCTAATTTCTATTTTCTATTATTTTATTCGCGCTCTAGCTGATTTGAAGTAACCCCAAAAGTGCTAAATATATGTTGGTACACACGAGTATAATCTAGTAGGATTTCCCCGATTAATAGTTATTATCAAAAAATTAGCAAAAATGCCCTCGAAACCTAGAAGTGTGTTGCTAGTTCATATTCTCACGTTTGCTGATAAAATGTCATTCGCTTCGAATCCCAAAAACCAAAAATTACCGTTATGATGCATTGCCAATTAGTTTTATGGCTTTCTATAAACATATACCCATCATATTATACGTACTTGGAAATTTATGACAATAATCGAATACATATATGAAGCACTTTCAACAGAAGGGGTTTGACAGCAAAATCGTTGTTTTATCTTACATAGTATAGAAATTAATCGAAGATAAGTCAAGAAATGGAAGAACCAGAAACTATAATACTCTATAATCTACTTTAGGTAGAGTTCATTTTGCAAGTGGGCCATATATATGAGAATATAGGCATATAAATTAAAGCGGGACGATTTACAGGGAGCGAAACGTAAAATAGAGTATGTGGGGAAAAATTGACCCGGTCTAATATACATTTTCTATAAAATTATATTCTGAACTTCAAATAGTGTTGAAAGAGTAATTAGAGGTACTTTTTTCAAAAGAATTGTTTTGAGCGATCACACTTGAGTCGTATCAAGCTGTCATGTAATTTTGTTCAGTATTGTTTGGTATTTCGTCATGAAAGGAATTACGTGTAAACAAAGTTTAAAATGTGTTTCACGAGCTTCGCTCAACTTATGGTTAACATATTCGCCCTACTGAATGTAATATTCACAACCTAATCACCCATCTAGGTACCCAACATTCCTTATTGGACAATATCCGACTGAATAGATCACGTCTAGCACTCAGTGACGAAAATATAGCAGCCCTAGCTGAGAGTGTGTGCGGAGACCGTGGAGAATCATTTCGGTGACGTTCGCAGCAACTCGAGCTTACGTATGGAGCGACTTGGAACATTTTACGTCGAGGTTTCAAGTTGAAAACACACACAATTCAGCTTTTGCAAGAACTGAAGCCGATAGAATTTCCAAAGCGACACCGTTTTGTTCTATGGACTCTTGAAAAATTCCAGGAAGATCAGACGTTTTTAAGCCAAATTTTATTCAGTGATGAGGACCATTTCCGGCTCAATAGATACTAAAACATGAAAAGATTCAAGAGCTGTCATTTCATCCAAAATAATACATAAGAACGTAATTGCCTATGGTGACCGTAATATCGCCTTGATAATCAACTACTTGCCTCAAATTTAAAGTCGTGATCTCGACGACATGTGGCGACAAGATGGCGCCACTTCCCGCAGCAGTCAACGAATTTATTGAGAGAAGGCTTCGACGAGCAGATAATTTCACGTTTTGAGTCGGTCGATTGGCCGCCAAAATCGTGTGATATCACACCGTTAGACTAGTTCCTGTGAAAATACTTATGTAAAGTTTAAAGTCTATGCGGACGTAGTATTGTCAATGATAATAAGTATTCCCCATTAAATTTGAAGTTTCTGTGTTTTATCTTTAAAAAAGTACGGAACTTCGAAATGGATCACCCTTTACATATATACAAAGATGTTCAGTTCAGAACTTTTCAAAGTAATGTCAAAAGAATTTGTGATTAATTTCGTCTGTAATATGTATTTCCAGCACAAAGGAGACTTGGCTCTTGTTTTCTTCCCCCCAGTTGTCAACGAAGGTGGCAAAGATACTTCGTATAGCTTATCGTTTCATCTTATGGAATATTTGCTGAAAACCACTCATGAAAGCCACATATCTAATTGTAATATTAGCACCATGTGATGAGACACATAAAATATAACGTGTTCAAGGTCATCTAACAGTCCTTGAAAAATCCTTAAGTGCATATGTCTATTTTAAAGATAGTCAGATATTTCCCACAGGCCTAAAGTAAATCTGAAGTCATGTAAACTTTGATAAGAATTAGCTCACATGATGAACATTCAATTGGCTGGAATTCAGAGTTCTTTGCTTTGGTATTTTCACAATTTGTAAATGTAAAGTAACGTTTTAAAGTGCTTAACGATTTACTGACTGAAATCTGATTTTTTTTAAACGTCAAAAAAGTATTTGCACTTCACTTGGAGAGCAGCACAAAAACTTCAAATAAACCGCAATTCAAAGCTTAGGAAAGATTAACGGTAATTATAATGGCATTTTAAGCTTATCATATTGAAAGTTAATTTGTCGGAACACAAATATGTACTTCAACTCATTCATTATTTATTGTCGGCTTCATTAGAAGGCGTTTTATGTTAATCTAAAAACACTAGAAGTGCTTCTGAAAAGCTATTTAATTTTTTATTTGGAAAGAATACTTAAAAAGTTAACATTGTTGCCGCTGTTCCCTATTTTAGATTATGACGTGTCTGGAACTTCAGCTTAAGACACATCAAATTGAAGTTAAAATCGCTACTAGCATATTCGGTCGGAAATTGTTGTTTGCAGTTAGTACGCTCTTAAAAAATAGCTAAGGTCAAAAAATTTGATCTATTTTGCTTTTGGAAAGCTAGCTGAAATACTGGGCGATGATTTATGCAGCAGTATGCCTCAGAGTTAATATAGTTTTCCTTTAACGTTTTATTTTATGAAATGGTAAAGGACATTGCTATAGAGCTCTAAGTAAGGGTTTTTGCAGATCATATGCTGCTGTTTAAAACGATATTGAACATATAGAATTGGGAAGAAACCATCCGAGTCCTATTAAACTAAAGGAAGATTCGGATGGTGCAGAGCTGGGAGGTTCTAAGAGGTACGTCGGATGGTATATTTAAGCAGAAGTTTTTGCAATAAGTCGGCGCATAACGATAAAGCTCCAACGCAACTATCGCAACGAACTTATAACCATACTTAGCGATAGTCAAGCGACAATTAAAGCAATTTCTGCCTATGAGATCAAATCGCTACCGTTGCATTATTGTAGAGAATGGCTGAATAGCGAACCTGCCAAGTGCCTCATATGTGTGTCGGGTCACAAACGTATAGCCGGCAATGTACTGGCTGACGAGCTCGCTTGGTTGAATAATATACAATCTATTGGCCATAACATTACAGTCAATGAGGAATTAATGACTTTTTCCTGACTGAATGGTAAAATGTGGATGCAACAAATAAATAGAGAATTTATTGAAGCAAATTTTTTCTGCGGAATTAAACGAAGCCATTACGAGGTTCTCTACTTTTTTAAAGAAAAAACTTATGCTTATTATCACATTTTTTGGCATATATTTTTTGAAAAGTATTTCTTTCAAATTTTGGTCGCGGCTATGACTTAGATGGTCTATCCGTTGAGTAGAATTTTTAATGACTTGTTCGAGCATTTTAACTAGTTACTGGCGAATGACACCCGTGATGTTTTGCTCTACGGTCTGATTCGAAACGAGATTGTCCGCATGGACTTTGTACTTCACATATACCCACAGGAAAAAGCCTAACGCTGTGATATTACCCTATCTTGGTGCCCAATTGACCAGCCCAAAACGAGAAAATTTGTGCTCACCGTAGTGCTCTCTCAATAAATACATTGATTTATGCGATATGTGGGAAATGGTGACCGGCCACCGGCCCACAAACCTCTTGAATGTTTTCAGGTTGCTGTTTATCCCAAATGCGGCAATTTTGCTTTTTAATGTCATCTTATAAACGTCAGATCTTCTTGGAACTTGGAAAGGTCGAGGTTTTGCACGAGCTGTAGCTTGTAAGCTTTCAATTTAAGATTTCGACGTAAAATGTGCCAAGTCGTTCCGTACGTCAGTCGGAGTTCCTGCGAATGGCACTGAATCGACTCTCCACGGTCTTCGGGTACACTCTCAATTACGGTTGCTTATTTTCTTCACTGCGTGATGGTCATTGTCAGTCGGTCGAATATTATACAAAGCAAGTGAACACATTGTTTACAGGACGTGAATTTTCGTAATAAAGTTGAACAATGTGTAAACGTTGTTCAGGCGTAAGTCTTTCCATGACGAAATGCCAAACAATACCTCTTACGATGCATGTCATTACAAGTTTTTCGCTTAATAGGTTATCAAGCGGCATAATAAGTCAATATAGATAAATTTCTTCCTCAAAAACTATTTCATAATATTTGATGTTTACAATTAATATATTTGCAATCGCTGTGATTCTAAGCCCAGTAAGCTGTATGCATGTAGATACTTACATTTTACCGGTTACTGTTAGTATGTTAGTAACTATCAATGAAGCTTATAGAATAGTTTTCCTTTATCAGTGGCAACAATAAATATAATACTTAAATAACAGCAAATTATTTGACTTGCCATTGAGATCACAAGGTTGTGCTGGGTACTCGCGAATACGAGTAGATATGTATATGTATGTGCGGTATAACTAAATAATTCCAACAAATATAATGAACAAATTAATAAGCAATAAATAAATAAAGTGCAATAAAATTAAATCAATGTTATACTTGAGAAATTATCAACAAAATGTTGGAAATTTTCAAAGAGGAAGTGCATAAGTTGAAGTCTATAAAAGGAACCGATGAAAATCATTTTAACTGATTAACCGAACGAAATGTGTCGCATGGAACAACTCGCGCTTGCAGCGCTGCTTGCAGCTGTGCTTTTGGTACACAGCGCGGAAGCCAACCAGGAGACGAGGACCTGCTATGCCTGTGAAGGCATTAACTGTCAAAGAACGTCACTTGCCCAAGAGCAGAAGTGTTTGAATGCTTTGGACTATTGTGTGACTGTCTTTGATAAATGTGAGTAGAAAAAAATATGCATATAATTTTCAGTAATACCCAATGAATATAAATTTTGAATTCTAACTAAAATTAATTATTGACTTTGTAACCTTGATTTTCAGTTACCGTTGTGGTAAAGGGCTGTTCACTCGAGGTGCCCAGTGAGTTGCGCCGCCGCTGTGATGCCAACACCAACGAATGTCATAAATGCAACTCTGATCGCTGCAACAATTTGGGTCAACCGAATTATCTCTGCTTGCAGTGTGACTCTAGCAAGGTATACACACAAATATTATATTTCAACACTAACAATTGCGCAAAAATAATAGTAATTCCATTTATTGCTACATTTCTAGGATGCCAATTGTGCCAGCGCTGCCAGCTCTGTAACGCCAACACGCTGCGCCTCCCCGACTTCCCAGAACTCCTATTGCTATGTGAAATACGACGGCGGTGTCACCACACGTGGCTGTGCCACAACTCTGGCGGACCAACGCAGCTGTTACGCGAGTGCCAATTGCATGCTCTGCTCACCGGGCGAACTGAAGAGTTGCAATAGTGTTGACTTTCAAGCTGGTACACGTGCTCTGAGGCTTTAGAAAGTAATTCATACGTGTATACATGAGTGGTTAAGTAAACTTGTAAAATTTTAGCGGTTTTGATGTTCAACTTGCTTTTGTTTTATATTTAAAAATAAATTGTTAAATGTGTGGTTGCATTTGTCGAAAATACTTGACTTTTGGTATCTCTATTGTGTTTTCACTACGTACATAACTTCGAACCCGCAGAAAAGATCTGAACAGGCATATGGCTGAACTTTTATTTCACGTTTACTGATAGAGAGAGTTCGTAACATGTATTCGTCATTACGTTGGTGACATATTAGGATTCAAAGTTGTAAAGATTTTTAGGTGAGCACACATTTCCAAGACATTTCAAGTGCTCATATTAACTTAAAATATTTGCTATGGACTTTGCTGGTACTGTGAGCTAAAGCGCCTAGAGTTTTTCTGAGCAGTACGTAAAAACTTAAATATTTTCCAAAGATCACGATTGAAATATTTTTTTATTTATATTGAAGTAAAGTGCATTTAAATTCAAAATTTCCGTCTTCTAAATTAGATATCTATTCCTTGAAGCTACCTGTACATAGACTGCATCATAAACTCAAGAGTAGATTTTAGTTATCTTCGAATTGAAATTCTAATTTAAATTGTATATTATAATTTTATATTGTAAGGTGTACTCATGTGGTAAATTCCATGGTTATTTTTTTTTTTTTTTTATGGCACCCGGGAATTTAATATTGGTTCTTTCATTCTAACTGTTAATTTGAAAGCGTTAAATATTAATGAAGTTTTTCTGTGCTTTGGAGCTAACCACGTATCCATAATATAAACAAGTCCGATACATTGTTGACGGTTTCCACATCAACTCAGTTAGTCTCTTCGTTTGAGTTTAGCCTCTCTGGTTTTTTTGAAAAGGAAAAGGGAGCTCCTGAATATCTTCAGGTTGCTCTTCGTTCCAAATGCTACAATTTTGCTTGTTTACATATCCATTGAATCAGAATGTCTGACAAATATTGGGCTCGAAAACGTCGGATCTTCTTGGAACTTTTCACCCATAAAGCAAAGCGACCTTACGAAGATCGAGATGTATTTTCATTGCTATCAATTTAAGATCTCGACTTAAAATGCGTCAAGTCGTTCCAAACGTTAGTCCGAGTTGCTGGGCGAACGGCGCCGAATCGACTCCCACTTTGCTGCTGTATTTTCTTTACTGCGTGCTGGATGTGGTCAATTCGGTTGAATATTTTGCTATAAAGAATCCTGGGTCTCAAGACCAGACAATACTAAACAGATATAATATGACAGCTTGACGCGATTCTCGCGTTATCTGTCAAAAAAGGCTATTGAAAAAATTACCTCTACTTTGATCACCCTTTATATTGTTAGTATAATATATTAAATGATAACTTATTGCCACATTCAAGTCAAAAACAGCAAGAATTATAATACTTGTTCCACCGCTCCAACGGCTTTTGGTTCTATGTAACTTGAACGGACGGAAGCAAGTAAAAATTATTATTGGTTTATTTGCCAAAGTAATAACCATAAGTAGTGTTTAAATATTTTCAAAATGATCACACTTCTTGGATCATTGTGATCCAATGATATCCATTGATTCCATGAAGCAAATATAATGCCTTAAATGTTTTAAATTACTTCGGAAAAGTTTATGAGAGCACTACTACGGATATTACAAAAAAAAATTCTTCATGTTAAAAATACTTTAGATCGACAACAAGTCATACCTATGGAGCCGTGGTGAGCAGCATTACGAATAGACGAAAGCCAGTCTTAGTCTAGCTTAAAGAAGTTAATATAATTCTCAAATAAAAGCTGATTTTATGGGTCGATTTGTATTTCAACTATATGTTATAGTAGTCCGAACTCAACAATTCGTTTAAATATTGTGACTTTATATGGACTTTATAAGCAATCTTTGCCAAATTATGAAGATATATTATTAAATAAAAAAGTTTTCCCCACAAGAAATTTAGTACGACAGTTCAGTTTGTATGACAGCTAAAGCGATCTAATTTGAGCAGTTCCTTCAAGTGAGCAAGCTTAGCGAGAGAAGGGCATGTGTAAACTTTCAGGTAGATATCTTTAAAACTGTGGCACTAGTTCGCGTATATACAAACAGACGTCAAGATTATCATTTATATAAACATATATTTTATAAGGTCGTTTAATTATCTTGTTTTTCTAGATATTACCAACTTCTTGGCAAATGAAACGTAGTTCTGGATAAGGAAGCAAAGCGTACGGATCTGATAGTGAACGAGGCCAAGACGAAATATCTCCTGCCATCAAATACGCACTCGCGACTTGGCTTCCACGTCACTGTTGACAGTCATAGCTTCGAAGTCGTAGACGATTTCGTCTATCATGGAAACAACATCTGATGAGTTGACGAGTTTTCGAGAGAAAGGTACTGCAGCTACGCTGGCTAGGTCATGTCGGCCGAATGGACGAAACCACTCTACGTGGACTCTTTTAAGAATTTAACTTGATACTGAATTATATTAAAATAAAAGGGAGAAAACTTGCGCTGTCGTGGATCCAACAACACTCCAGAACTATTAATAATTCGATAAGAAGAAGAAGTAGCCGTAGAGCAATAGTCTGTCTGTATTAGGAGCTTAGGAGCTTTTCGATTACAAAGTAAAAATTTTGAAAAATACCAGAGTAATTCCTTTGGCTTTTATTTGAATTAAATGCAGGAACACCGAATCGATTTAGTGCTTTTATTGTTAAGGCTATATGTTATAGGAAGTACCTGCATACGTATTACAAATATAATCAGGTTTTAAGTGCGTGATATTATATAGAGGACTACATACCCCACGTCAAATCGTACAACTGAAGAACTCTTTACAGTTATCTACGAGTGCTATTATCTGATAAAACATACAGAGGTAGATGTAAACACTTTACTATTCTAAACAAAAATATTATTTAAAGTCTAAATGAGCGAATCAACAAAATTACAAGTACGGGCATATGATGCATGAATTCCCAACAACAACAAGTCCAGCAATCTCTATAAATATAAGTTGCATAGAAATGCAACGGGTTATTTGACTGATGTAACAATACCGGTAGAGGCTTAAGAAAATGTTGGAGCTAAATAAAAGGACACACAAAGTGCTGACGTATGCGCTGGTGGCCTTGGTGCTGCTGCAAGTGCTGTTCGAGCCCACCGACGCGGCGGCGAAGTGTCACAAATGCACCGGAATTAATTGTCAACGCACGACTTACGCAGCCACGGAGGATTGCACAGACGCGCTGGACAGTTGTGTCACCGTTTTTCAAGAATGTATGCGACCTTTTAAAAACTGCATTAATTTTTTATAAAATAAATTCTCCATTTACTTGTCAATATTCGCAGCTATGGTCCTAGCACAAGGCTGTCTTGGTCAATTAGCCGTAGAGTTACGTAATAAATGTGAAATGCCAAGCACTGAGCAGACCGATGGAACCGAAATGACAGATGTTGATGCCGCCGTGCCCGCAGTTAATAGAGACTGTCATCAGTGTAGTGAGGATTTGTGTAATAATCTTAGCGCTGAGGGTACTGACTGCTTACAGTGTGATTCCAATGAGGTAAGATCTTAAACTTGAAAAATAAATATAATATTTTATTGAGTTATGCCACAGGAAGCCAAATGTGCGAGTGATACTGAGAGCCTACAACCACAAAGATGTCCTATTTCAAAGGCCGTAAATACATATTGTTATGCCAAAATCGAGGTAAGCCGCGCAACACGTGGTTGTGCCACAGATTTGGCGCAGCAAAAAGAATGTCTGAGCAATAGTGGCTGTAGTCTCTGCTCACCTAATGATATTAATGGCTGCAACCGTGATCCTAAGGTAGCAACAAATGATACAACTTCGAGTACAGGTGACTCTGACATGAGCTCAGGAACTTCAGGTACTAGTAATGACAGTTCGAGCTCTAGTGGCTCAGGTACAAGTGGCGGTGACTCGAACTCTGGAAGCTCAGGTACTGGTGGTAGCGGTTCGAGCTCAGGTGTTGCCAGCGGTGGCTCAAATAGTGGAACAAGTTCAGGTACGGGAGATGGAAGTTCGAGTTCTGGAGGTGGCAATAACGGCCCAGATAGTGGAGCAGGTTCAGGCTCAGGTACAGGTGGTGGTGACTCGAGCTCTGGTAGTTCAGGTACTAGTAATGGCGGTTCGAGCTCAGGTACAGGTGAAAGTGACTCCAACTCTGGAAGCCCAGGTACAGCTAGTGGCGGTTCCAGCGGTGGGTCAGATAGTGAAGCAAGTTCCGGTACCGGAAGTGGAGGTACGAGTTCCGGAAGTGGCTCGGGTTCCGATGCAGGCACAGGTGGCAGTGACTCGAGCTCTGGAAGTGGTTCAGGTTCTGACTCAGACACTGAAAATAGTGGTGCCTCCGGTGTATCAAATAAGCTATTTGTCGCAGTAATTTGGATGGTATTACCATATTTTATATAATTTAAACAAGAACAGTATTTAAATTAAAGTCGTAATAAGAAATATGACCATAATAGTTATAAAAACTGTTCTTTTAAATTTATGAGAAGCGTTTTCCTTACAAGAAAGCTTAATCGAAGAGAATTAAAAATTATAACTAAAAAAATTAACCAGTACCAACTGAAACCGGGCGAGCTTCCAACGAATCGAATTATGTGATCAGGCTGTCAGTTTTAATTATCATGTTTTTCTGTATAGAACCGTACGAAGCTTTTAGCACTTTGCTGGAATGTGAAATCTCCCCCGATTTGTGGTGAAATGACCTGCAACAAGAAATCTATAGATTGAGAGATATTTTACTTACCTCAAATGGAAGATAACATTATGAAAAAACTACATGAAATTCCGGCAAAGAAAAAAAACAAGTCAAGGCTATTGTTAAAGGCAAAGGCAAAAGACATTGTAGTAACGCACATTATTGGTTATCTCTTTATTAAACTAAACATGGAAAATATTTAACTCGTTACTCCCTATCTAAAGTGGAAGAACTCATCTGATATCGCCTAAATTCTTCTACTACACTATTAAATTTTACTAGGGAGGGTCAATTAGAAACTGTATTCTCCGTCAACAAACTGATAGGACCAAGTCAGTGTGGCTTTAGGAAAAACCAGCAACTAACCAGATATTCACCATGCGTCAAAACTTGGAAAAAATCCGTGACCAGGGGATCGAACACACTATCTCTTCGTCGATTTTAAAGTTGCTCTTGACATCCCGAAAAGGAGCTGCCTTTATGCCGCTACATCAGAATTTGGTATCCCCACAAGAGTAATAAGTAAGTGTTAGTTGAGTATAACCAAAAGCTCCTTCAGGAACGGGAAGGACCTCTCCGAGCTGTTCGATATAGAAATTTCAGACAAGGCGACTCCCTTTCGTGCGACTTCTTCAATCAACTATTGGAGAAAATAATTTGAGCGGGAGAACTAAATAGAGAAGGTGTCATCTTCTATAAGAGCGTACAGCTGCTGTCGCACGTCGATGATATTGATATCATTGACCTCAACAACCGCGCTGTTAGTTCTGCTTTTTCCAGAATGAATAAGGAAGCAAAGAAAATGGATCTGGTAGTGAACGAGGGCAAGACGAAATATCTAGTGTCATCAAACAATCAGGCGTCGCACTCTCGACTAGCCTCCCATGCTATTGTTGGCACAAACATCCCGTAGGTGCACAAAGTCATAATACCCAAGTGATACCTGTCGGACTGGGGTAAATATTTAATATTTTTTTCTTCAGATTAGGTATGTATTAGCAATCTAAAGTCCAAATACAAACAGATCTACGAATACATGTGTCACCCGGACAGTTTCAAAAATATCTGATACTGACCCTTATCACCACTAACAGTCATTACATATTTGTGCTCGTAATATAGAGACAATAATAGTAATCTGGGTAAACTTAACTTGTATCATTAAAGTGACAATGCAGCTTCAAAAAAACATACACACCTATCTCCACTTCATACTAACACATAAAATTATCAATTAAATAATAACTTGCAAGGGCGTCAATGGCATTTTTGTTCTACATTAGGGATGGTACCCTCCACTGATTAATTCCTTTTATAAAAATTGATTAGAATAAGTACCTATGTACATCGGTAGAAATAACAGTAGACATTAATTTCCGCCAGAATAGATAACGGAGCAGTAAAGTGGGGTAGTGACTAAGTTAAGTTAATCAAAGAGTGTCTACTACTTAACTCACCACGTATGCTAATTGAAAATGTCATTATTTATATTATCTGGCCACAAAAAAAGTTAGCTCAGTCTTGAATGAACTTAACGGTCCCGAAAGCGTTTGTTGCATATGTTTGTTCATCGTTATCGATGACGTATGTATAATGACCTATCACAAAGATATTGATATAACATTTCATCATCTTGAGAACATGCCCTGCCCTAACCATTTTATTTCATATCAGTTGATTGGTTGAAGCCTTAGGGGCTAAGAATTTTGGTATTATTATACTATTTTTACATAGTGGTACAGAGTATAATAATTTTGTTTTTGTACCTTGAAGAGTGTCAGCTTATGATCAAAAATTATCCATATGAAATCAAAACGGTTCAAACCCAGTTAGTATTAGTGTACGCTTGTCACTCTGATGTACATAAAGTTCATTCCGCGATTTTTGAGATGAGTGAGATTACTCAACAAAGAATTTTAATTAAATTTTGTGTATAGAAACGTTCAGAATGTTAGAAAAGGCCTTCAGTGATATTATTTTTATGCGAGCAAGTGTTTTTGATCTGTACAAATTAGTCAAAGAGGGTAAAAGATGCGTTGACGACGAACCACGTCCAGTAGGGCTATAAACCTAAACGGATGGTCAACACGTCAATAAATTAACGGAATTAGTGCTTGAGCATCGGCGATTAATTGACGTCGTTGGAATACTTCAAAGATCAATGAAAACCATTTTGAAGGATCATTAGGGCCTAACAAATGTAAAATCATGATTGGTCCGAAATCACCCAATGCTTTCGAAAAAGAAAGTCGCGTTAACGTCTGTGAAACAATGCTTTTAGACTACTAGGATGTCATGAAACATATTATAGCTGGCGATGAGTCTTGGACCCAGACAAAAAGACTTTAAATCGTGGCAAAGCCGAAGCTAAAAAAACAGGTCAAAAATGAAGGTTATCTTGAAAGTTTTCTCAAATTATCGATATGTGTTACACACAACATTCCAGCAAACTGTCAACAAGGAATACTATTTGAGTGTTATGCGTCACTTGCGCGAAGCTATTCGTGAAAATAGGTTGGAATTATGAGCCGAAAACTCTTGGTACCAACGATAATGCACCGTCGATTACTGCTTTGATTCTTCGTGAGTTTTTCGCCAAATCTTCAACCAATATCGTGCCGACACCACCGTGTTCGTCTGATTTGGCTTCGTGTGACTTCTGGCTATTTAGCAAACTAAAACGACTGCTACGGGGAAATCGTTTTGGGTCAATTGAAGACATTAAACGTGAATTACTACGCGTATTGATGGATATTCCGAAAAGTGACGTTAATAACAGTTTCGAGGATTAGAAAAAACGTTGGCACAAGTGTATTTGGGCCGAAGGGTATTACTTTGAGGAGGACGTCAAAGATTTTGGAGAATAAATTTGGTGTTTTAAAATTATGAACAAAGCCTTACTATTTTTTGTTCATTGTACTATTTCTGTTAACAACAATATGCCTAATATAAGAATTTCACGATTTTATCGCACAATAAATGTTGAGTTCTTCCGAACAACTTTAAAATAAAGTTTTTAATTCAAAGTGCAATTTTTCACTAACGACTCTGGGGCGGACCAACACACCATAACCTACTTTAAGCTTAGTATCCAGCTCTCAAGAAATGTAAAAACTTCATATAAAAAAAAAACGCTTAAGAAATGATCAAGTAACTTTCCTGCGATAAATTTACTTATGCTAGTATGCAGCTCTAAAGTAATCTAGTACTAATTTTTAATAAATTTTTTCAATAAAATGCGAATATGGCAATCCTGGTTTTGCGAAGAAACATCAAATCGACAATTATTTCTTGAAGGAAATTCAAATTAATCGTTAAATTCATCCTAAATTAGTTAAATTCATTATTATGAAATATATTTCTTTTTGAAATGTTGTATAATATAATATTACAATACACATACATACATACCTACATATTACACACAAAGTTTATTTTCTTTCGTTTATTCTCTCTTGCTCTTCTATTGTGGATCATTCACAATGCGTAACCAGCCGTCAAAATTACTTGAAGAAATAATGTATTTTTTGTCTTGAGCAATTACTTGTGAGCTGGATAACAACCTTTGCCAGCAATGTATTAAGAAGCGATCCTTCTCTCTCCACTGGTAGTTTTAGAAGGCTCTTGTTGTGGTGGCAGAAAGCTTATCCGAAGTAATTTGGAGGAATGCTGCCGAGTTGACAGTTCTTAAAATAAAATCCAGGCTAGTTGCGGTTACGACCACACTATAGGCTGAACTTTACTACGGATGTACAAATATAAAACTAATTCCTAAGTAAGGGGAAATGGGGAAATTCCGATTCGGATTTTTCTATCGGCATTTCAGCTATAAAATTCAGATTGTAAACTATTTAGCTTAGACTTGTTTTAGGCAAATATCTCTTTAACCATCTAATGTACATATATGCTTTTGACGATCACATACGTACGTATCTTATAAAGATGTAATTTTCTAAATTGTTCAGCTAATTAAAGTAATCTTCTTCATGTCGTCACTTTAGTGTTGGCAATGCTTGAATTATGCGCTCAAAATTTTAAATTAAAAAAGGAAAAATTATCTAGTCAAATTCAAAGCAAAAAAAGTAATTAGATACCTTATTAAAGCATTATAAATTACTTCACTGAGTCAATATATTTGTTTTATGGCAGTTTGCTTAAGGCAGTTGCGTTAATATTGGTTCATTAACTCATTAAATACAAAATAATAATCATAATCAATTTTTGTCGTAAAATCATATTTTTTTTTGCGCTGGAACTTTTTGAAAGTGCAATATAGCATATACAAACAGAAGAATAAAGATATATACTAAAGGTGCTATTGATTTATAATCGAATGGACTATTTGATGCTTGAAATTTAAGTTTCCTTCTATCGATGAATCTATTAAGAGAACACTTCGGTAAGCAAATAATTTCACATTTTGAGATGGTCGATTGGCCACTAAGATTGTGTGATAGCACATCGTTAGACTTTTTCCTGTGGGAATATGCAAAGACTAAAGTCTATGTGGAATCCTGCTTCGATTCAGGCCTTGAAACAAAACATCACGGGTATCATTCACCAGTTAGCAGTCGAAATTTTCGAACGAGTCATCGAAAATTGGACTCAACGGATAAACCCTCCGAGACAGCGCCGATAACATTTGAAAGCGATAATCTTCATAACAAAAAATGCAAAAAAATTTTATTTCGAATGATAATAAGCGTTTCCCATTAAATATAAAGTTTCTGTGTTATTTTTTTTTTAAATGGCAGGACATAATAAGTATACATTAAAATATAGATATTTAAGAGACTAACAAAGTGGTGGAGAAGTAGATTTGTACTATCCATATAATTAAGTTGATAAAATAAAAGAAATTTTGGTTATTATAGAGGTTTGAAAAGGATTTCAGTGGCAGAAATGTATAAAACATGAAAGGGGAATCGACACACTCGGTAAAAAATTAAAAATAGTAATTTGGCATAACGGCCTCTTGTACAAAATGATGCTCTTGATGCTCTTTCCCTTAGTTTATATTAAAATTATACAAAGTTTTTTGGCAACCGATCATTTACACTCCACCTAGGTGAAAGGCAGTCTTGCAAAATTGACATCAATGCTGGTTGTCCTCAAGGTTCGTATCTGTCTCCATTGTTCTATAACATTTTTACTTCGGACTTTCCACCTCTAAGTAAGAGCACGGCTGCTATTTTCGCGGACGCCACCGCAATACTCAGCTGAGGCTTCATTGCAGCTGATATCACAAATTCACTCCAAGAGGACTTTAATGTCATTGTCTCTTATTTTAACAAATGTAAAATTCTGGTTAATACTGACAAGACTCAAGCAATTTTTTTCACGAGGAAGCGTAAAGGCATCTTGCTCCCAACAAGTCATATTTCACTTAACTCTTTCGATGTTAACTGGGAAAAGACTGTTAGATAATTAGGACTAATACTAGACCCTAGACTGGCGTTTAAAGACCACGTGCTTTACATCATTAAAAAAAAACAGATAGGTTATTCCGACTAAATAGAAGGTTTAACGATCGCTGTGAGCATTCCACGTACTCTCATATTAATGAATGAATTAATTAACTGTTGTAAAAAATATTCTTGGTTATAAAGTAGAAATAAGTAGGTTAAGACAACATTATCAAATAATTTTTAAGTGGAAAGGCAAAATCGCCTGTACTCTTAACTTATATATATTAGTCACTGTAAATACATATATTATAAGAAGAAGTGAAATAAGTTTTAATTTGAAAAAAAAAACATACATATGTATGTATGTATATATAGAGAGCACAGATGGACGAGAAAATTTGAGTACCCCTTTACACCACTTTGCACCAAAATGGGATTAACAAAAATGAAAAGGTTTAGAAGAACTAACACATATATTTTTGGGGGGAAAAACATGGCACACAAATAAAGTGGTGAAATAAATGAGATATCTCTCAGAAATCTGTATACGTATCATTCAATACCATAAAGTTCAAGTTTGCGGATAAAACTTCTGAAGCAGCCAAGGACATATAGATAATACATTGTATGTATATTTACTAAGGTACAATTGTTCCTACACATATATTAAGAAAACCTACCGATGCCGAAGTGTTCGTTTTGGTCTATGAAAGTTTGCAGCAATTCTAATCTCGAATATAATAAGTGCAAATAGTGCTTAGATAAGTTTATAATACAAATTCAGATTACGATTAGCGAACGATAATAAATGTCATACGTGTATGTATGTATGTGTATATATGTATGTATAACGACTACAAGCTTTGGACATGCTAGTGCAAGAACTAATAGCTAATCTATATTGCAATGCTTGTTATTTTTATTGTTAGTAACCGTGTATATTGGTGGTTTTTGTTTTTGGCTATAACAATTTAGTACAATTGTTATTGATAACATGGCTCATAAATACTGTATTATAGTTCCTTGTGACGCTAAGAAGTTATGAAATGATGATTGTAAAATACGCACACATTTGGTATCGCCGATTAGTTGATAACACCACCGGCTAATTTAATACGCGAGTCTATAAAAGCCACTGACCAACGAATTGCCAAATTAGTTGGCCGTAAAATTTCGGACGTCTCTTAACGTGCAACGTGAATTGGGCAAAATGTTGCCCCGAAACAAAAAAATTGGACTCCTTTTATTAGGTTTAGTGTTCTACTTAGTCGGCAGTGAAATTGGTAGGACACTACAAATTTAAATATGAACTAGTGAAAAAAAGTTATTAAATGTGTATAATTATTATATACAATAGTGTATATATATTACATATAAATGTATTATAACAGTACATAAAAAAAATTTCGACGTGAGGTGCCACGTGTAAAAGTGCGTTTAAAGTTTCTGTGAAACATTGCAAAATTTATAACTATAAAATTAACAGATAATCGTTAATTACACAACGGTTCTGCAACCCAATGGATTACATGTTGCAACGTTTAATTTTTGTTAAATAACTTATGCGTTTATGACCAGAGCAAAGCCAAAGCAACTATAAATTTAAATAAACCAAACGTGGTTGAGTATAAAGTGATAAAAAATTACGGTGGGGAAATCCAAATTAATAAAAAAAAATATGGCAGATAAGCGGCTAAGTTAAGATAATGTTATAAAACAAAAACCCAAATGAATTTAGAAGTTCTTTAACCACGTATAATCGAAGGTCAATTACTAAACGCAAATCAAATATTGGCGCTACAACTGAATATGGAAATGAATATGTTCACAGCTTTTCTGGTTACCAAAAATATACATCTATATTTTCTTGCTTTACCAGTGAGTTGTTCAATATGCAATTTCGCAATGCAAATGCACCTGATAGTATTGAATTTTTTCGCAGATAGCTTTACACATGATCACTTTCTCCTTCTTTATTAAATTCCAAGTGTAGCCAGGTCCTTTTCCACCTGATCTCTCCAACGGAGTACTACGTCGATACTCCCAGAGCTGGAATGTTTCACACCACCTTTGGTTTTCGAAGCTGACGTTGTTGTTGGTATTAATACTGGTATAAAGATAGACGAAATTATCTACGACTTCGCATTTAATTCTTGTAGAAGATCGTGCCTTCTCTATTCAGTACGAGAGCTCGAACTATTTTCTACAGGAGTAGATTAAAGAAGTCGCACGATTTGGAACAGATTTTGTTTGGAACCCTATCGAAAATGGAATATCAAAAAACGGGGTTCGGCACAAACTTTGAAATATGTGCGTATGTAAAAACGTACGTGTTGACAGAACGCCGATGACAAATTTTCAAATTTTCGATCTTGACAATGCGAAGCGTCCTGGTAAGCATATGGATTTGGATAAAATAAACTGATTGGTGATTGGTCAATAATGTTCTTACAGAACGAAATTTGCTTCGTTGCATTACTGAATGTGATTTGCTCATCAAACATTTTTTCGGATAAGAGAAACTAAAACCACTTGACTCAGTTTTTTGTCTGTAAGGATCAACAATTTCATGAGCGTGAAATCAATCTCTTGTCCGAAAGATAGTAAAGTATATTAAAATTGCGCTATAAGCGAAATTACTTAATGAACAATTAAATATTACTTTTAAAACTCTCTTTTTGGACAAACTTTCCTCTTTACTTACCAATTTTGCTAGAAAAAATTATGAAGAAAATATTTGTGTTTTCCGAAGACTTTATTTTATACCACAGTCGATATGCTTCAACATCAGATGTACATATGCCTGATCATAGCGGAATCGCTGTAAATTGCAAAGCTGTACCATCGAAATGGTAACAAGTCGAATCTTCATTGTTATCCTGTACTCTAGTTTGTATCTTCAGAACTCGCATGCGCATAACAGATGCTAGGCAACTACCGGTTCCCTTATGACTGCGAGATCCCTCTGATCTAGAGTAGAATGTAGATACTGAACGGCTTATCCTTTGCCGTCATCATCATCTTGCCGTGATCATGAGACTACTTAATAGACACAATCCAATAGGCATTCAAGCTGTAAGGCTAAAAATTCAGTCGGACGCAAAGTCATAGTTGTATGGATCCCTATTAGGATCGACCATTTAACCCAACCCATCCTAAACACAGTCTAGAGACGAAGTGATTCAGTTCGTTTGCATATGTAGTTGCTCCATTTTCGAGTTACTAATAAAATATAAGTTAAGCAACAACGCGCCTGTTTATTCCGATATCAACGCATTACTTGAAAAATTAAAGATTCCAAAGATAATATGTATCTCAACATAAAAAAAAAATACTATATCTGTATCAGCAATAATGTCAACAGTAGTAGTTTTGGAAAATATTTTTACAAGTTGAGCGTTCTTTTGACGCTTATATTTTGATATGGTGATATGGTGGCTTTTGCTAGATCAAGACGGTTCAGATCAAAGTGCGTCAAAGTTTTACTAATTAGAATAAATTCATTCATAAAGGATGATTTTGAAAGGGATAGATTTCTTAAAATCTTAAAAGGATTTAAATTTAGTATATTAGTAAAAGTCAGCTAAGAAATTCCTAGATGGTTTGAAGTAAGAAAAAATAATACAGATGTTAAAGAAAGTGCACTGGTAGATAATTATCAATTTAAGGGTGTTAATGTTGGCGAAACAAAGATAGTCTTCGATTGTTATTTGATCAACAGAAAATCTTCCATTTCACAATGTATTTCCGGCTATACAATATTCATATTGAACAATGTGTGATATGGATAATTCATCATCGATATACATGCATCGATATTGAGAGCTATTGACTAATAATGCTTTCTAATTGATTTATAGAAATTATAAACCTTTTCATTGCCTACTTCTTGTCAAAAAACTACCATAAGTTTTATTTTATAACTAATATTTTTCCAAGAGACGTTAACTAATCTGAATGCCGACTACTTGTGCGTCAAATCTTATCATCATGGAAACCGTTGATAACAGTACTCTGTTCTCGTGTGTAATTTGAATAAATGGTCACTACAAATTCATTAACATGTAGAAAAACCCGTTGATGCCATATATTGGTCACTCCAACTAAGCTCTCACTAATGCTGCGCCAGTTTTGCAACATAACCTTAAAAGCGGTACATTTCGGCAATTTAGGGGTTTTGTAAAAAGTATTAACAATTTATTTTGCATGAGCCAATTCACATATTAAATACAGAAGTATTTTCAATGCTAAGATATATTTAGTTTTTACTTCACAAGCAATTAATAAATTTCGTAAGGGCTAAGCATTGTGGTGAATTTGAATTTTTTTAATCTTAGGTATATAATTTTTATACATTTTTCAAATTTTTTTAACTGTGGCGCGCGCTTCTTTCTTTCCCAGCCAACATTGTTGCTATTATTCTTCGATTCTTATTTATAACACCTTCAGCGACGCACGTCTACCTGGAAGTCCACCAAGTATCGAATTGCTCGCATTATGCAACGGCTGTCGAAAAATCAGTAAAAAAAGGCAAATAATACTGATTCGTTAAGCAAATTTATAAAGGCGCAATAAAACGCTTACTTTAATTTCGCCATAAATGTTGATAACGGTCGTAAATAAAAGTTTACCTACAAAAGTAAGCAGTTGTCCTTTATTTTTTTTTTTTTAGTAAAAATTCGACAGTCAAATCTTTATAGACTTATTTGACTGCGATATATTAGAAGTAGTACGTTTTTCTTATATTTCATTGCAGATAAGTGACATTTGCGCTTACCGGCCGGCATAGATACCGTAATAATATTAAAAATGCAATTCTTTTCACAAAGAGAAAAATCAAAATAAAGAATTTAAAGATAAACATCAGCACATTAATTTTGCATTTTATCTTTCACTTAAAACAGCTATAAAAGTAAATATTTATATATGTATGCTGTTGTCGGTGGGGCGTATGAGTAACCAACAGCGAATTTTCTACGGGCGAGCGTATTTTTTTTTACAAAAAGACAAAAAAAAACTGATCAAATTATTCAAATCTATTAATTTTTACGAAAATAAGCAAATTACGATTTCAGTTTTGAAATTTGATTTTTTATGACTTTTAGCAAATTTGTATTGATTAGAACCAAACTTTTTTCAATATTGTCTTAATAATTTTTTCTGGATATTTTTTATGAAATCATCTCGAAAATTGACTTTCTTCTCCTTATGAGATGTTATATTCCTGTTCAAAGCTCCACTTTTTAAGAAAAAACTTCCTTGAGTAAAACCAGTCAAAGTGAAACCAGCTGAAATCACTATTTTCGAAACCGCTCGTATTGAGTAAACAAATGGTTGCCGTTATAGTATTTTGAAACCATTTGTAGATTTAATGCTTTCGGAGCTATTGGGGAACATACATCGCGACAGAATTTTTCTCAAAATTAACTGGGACTACACATTGTTATTTAGAGATTCAGATCACAGTTCAATATAACAAGTAATCCTTTCAGTTCCTCGCTGAAAGTGGCACTGCTCCCATAGTTTGCTGGTTGTTTTTGAATATTTACGTTTATTTTTTGGTATTAATATGTTTCGCTTAGTGTTTGTTGATGGGGTGCATACATTGCGCCAAAAAAGTACAGATATTGTAAATAAAATGCAAGATATTTGATTATTCATCAATATTTTGTATCACCTTTCGCATCTCTTATAATTTCTGCGAATCGAAGCAGTTCTAGTACATTTCAAAATACTATTTTTCGCAAATAGCTTTTACTTTGCGATTTTTTTCTCTCTACTGTTTAAGTAAATTTTCAAAAGACTCTTTTGAAAATGAAAAATATTCTTTGAAGTTAAAATTGTTCAAAAAAACAGTGAAACCCAACCTTAAAGTAATGCATAATATTTAAGTTAAAGTTACCCAAAAAGTCTTAACACCCTGACTTAAGTTCTATTTAGCGGTAATGTAATTTAATTTAAACTCTCTACAAATTATTGCATAAAAATATGATCATTCTATATATATTTTGTAGAGTCTCCGATTTTTCTTTCGTTTTAACTAACTTATTATACCCTGTTCGTGGTACAAAAATAATGGAAATGAAAAAATTAGCAATAAAGCAAACTTAAACGCACTTCGAAAACAAAACACATGCATGCAATTAAAATTAAATATCTTTGATTATTGCTATTATAATTTAAGTTAACAAACTATCAAATTAGTTATTTAATTTTTAATTAATATTTATGAATCTTGCAGTTGTTGTCTCTGCACTTCAATGTAGTCATTGTGAAGGCGACGATTGTGACGATCCAATCGTGAGAGATTGCACCAATGAGACTGATCAGTGTTATATACGGCTCGAGGATAACCTCAACTTCGTTGGCATGGGTTGCGCCTCGACCTTGGGGAATGAGACTGAAATCGCTAACTTAATCAGAAATAAAGAACTTTACGTTTGTTCGAATGCGAATTGTAATGATTTTGAAAATTTACCACCAATAAATGATTGCACCGCATGCGACTCGTCGACCGATGTGAGATGCGCTATTCAGCCTGCAACTGCAGGCACAACAAGACGTTGCGCTACTGTGCCCTTTACACAGTGTTATGAGCGCGTCAATATCGCAAACGGTGGCACGACAGAGCGTGGTTGTCTCTTTGAACTGGAAGGTGATGATTTCTACGATTGCCTTAGCGGAGAGGGTGAGAATTGCAAAGTGTGCACGGGGAGTGGTTGCAATACAGAGGTGAGTGTGAACGATGATATGGACTACATTGTGTTTGACATATTTAAGAAGATTCATTTGAAAGAAGCTAAAATAATGTATTTCTTTTTATGAAACAAAATTCTTAAAGATTGAATGATTATGTTTTATTAGTAAATTATTAACGTTATTTATAAATGTATGATCACTGTTTTAACAGGTGTGTGACTTTGCTATATTCGGTACCAGAAATTAACAGTCAGCCTAGATATAGGCCACATGTAATACTTTCCAGTTCCAAGTCATGAAAATATACATGGCATACATTTAAGGGTATTTAGAACTGATGGAACTGATTCGTTTATTGAACGAATTTTCCGTTATTTATAAAAAAAAAGTATTATCATATTCTTTTAAAATTTTGTCTCATTATTATGTTTCTGACATTTATTTGAGACATTTACTTCCATGTCAGCCCAAGAAGATTGAGAACTATACAACATTGACTAGCATGATTAGGACAACTGAAACACAACCATATATTAACTTTTCTTTGACTCTATACAATTTAACAATTTCTTCTACAGATTTCTATAATATTTTACATTTACAAATTTTTTTGTAGATCGTGCCAAGCAATCGTCAACAATGTCAACGCTGTGACTCCGATACGGATAGCACCTGCAGCAGCTTGCCATCGGCGCTCTCCACTTGCCCCACATACGACGTAAATGATACATGCGTCTCTGTCTATGAGTCGGGTGTGACACGTCGAGGCTGCGCTAGTGAGTTCACTTGCGATGTAACGGCTAGAAATTGTGAAATTTGCAATGCAAATGGCTGCAATACGGCAAATGTGCAGAAACGTGCCGGGGAATTGTACGGTATTTTCCAAGACTTGCCTTTGAATTGTTATACTTGCGCTGATGAAGATTGCGAGACGAGCAGAGGATTATTGCGCAAATGTCAGGGTGTTTTATATCAAGATTGTTTGACGGTCTTCGACGCGGCCGGGAAAGTATTGGAACGCGGTTGTGAAGCAAGCATTAGCACCGAGCATCAGTCCTATTGCGCCACAAATCCATCACTGTGTTTTAATTGCAAATCGAACGGTTGCAACAACCAAACCGAAGTGAAAACAAAAGAACAATGTCTGTATTGCGATTCAGCCGTCAATGCCGATTGTGCAACGAATATTGAAGCGATCACAAGCACACGCGAATGCGTGGATGGCTGCGTGACCGCGTTGTATGAGCGCAAATCAAAACCGAATGTGTTCGATCTGGCGCGCACCTGCTTCGAGGATGTTGAGTTCGATGCTCGCGAGACTTGCACAGCGGCGAATAATTGTGTCCAATGCACCGGCGAGAAATGTAATACAGCGCTAGTGCCGGCCGAAGGACGTCTCTCTTGTTTGCACTGCAACGGTGATGATTGTGACAGTCCGGTCTCAAGTGTTTGTAGCACTTACTCTGCGAGCGACCAATGTTATATATTCTTTGATAATGTAACAAACAGCGCTGTGCGCATGGGTTGCAAGAGCAGTTTGCCAGCTGGCGCAATTTACGCGGATATCCTGCATTACTTCCTCTGCGATGGTGACGATTGCAATGATTACGACAATTTACCGGAAGCTCATATATGTTATGATTGCGATTCGGCGACGGATGTGAATTGTGCCATTAGCCCTTCAGCCATTACAAGTCAAGTGAGATGTCAAATTCATCCGCATACCGACTGCTTTACGCGCATAAGCGATGGTAAGAAAATGTTGATTAGGTTAAGTCATAAAAATGAGCTGTCATATTTGCGTGGCAGCTCATATAAGGCCGCGCCTGATGGGTACTTGTTAAGTATGTGAATGAAGTGGCGTACGTATCGTATAGGTATGCCACAACGAATGCGCTGCGCAAGTAAACAAAAATCAGCTGTTCCTTATAACCATCAATATCAAATGTCAATTGAATACGTTAAAGCATGCAAAAGTTGACAGCTCAGTTGTCAGTTGCATACTTCACTGTTATGGAATCAACGTACCCACTCTGACGTGCCCTATACTCCACCGAAGTTCTCTACTCGCTATTTCTCCCCCGCTCTCCTTACTTTTGTTTCTGTCTTAATCTCTCTATCTCTTGAAAACCCAACGTTATTATGCGAAATATTCTTCACTTTCCAATTTAAAATTGATTCTGTGCGAAGAACCCAACCCTTTTTGTGCTGCACTGTAGTTACTTCATATAATTTTAAGGTAACTACAATATTTCTTTCATACAGATGGTCGGACTGTACGCGGCTGTATTAGCACGCTGAATATAACGGAGTTCCTCAGCTGCCATGAGGGCACACCCGGCGAGTACTGCAGAATATGCACGCAAAACAACTGCAATGTGAACATCTATCCCAGTGATCGTCAACGTTGCTACCGTTGCAATTCCTTAGACGATCCCGATTGCGCCAATAATCCCGACAATAGTAATTATTCTGCCTGTCCGTTATATGACAGTGATGATGTTTGCGTGAGCAAATTGATCGGTGGCACTGTGCATCGCGGTTGTGGCACCGAACTACAATGTGATGGTGGTACGAATTCGAAGACTTGTCGTACGTGTGAGGACTTGTATTGTAATGATTATGTCTTTACGGAGTATCCGATTGGCGATCCAGGCATTTTCCAGGAATTGCCGTTGAACTGTTACAATTGCAATGGCAACGAGGAATGCAGCGGCAGTTTGGGCAATGTGCGAAAATGCTTAAATAATAATTATCAAACCTGTACATCGGTATTTAATGCAACCAATGGCGAAGTTATTGGACGCGGTTGCAGCGATACCTGGGCGGAGACGTGTGCCGATGATGATCACCAGTGTTACGATTGCAAATCGAATGGTTGTAATGTGGCCAAGACGACAGATGACTACATCGAATGTATATTTTGTGATGCGCAATTCGATGAGAACTGCTTGACCGATGTCAGTAAAATCGTACAGAGGCGCGCTTGTTATAAGAGTTGTGTAACGACTTTGTATAATCGCACCAACGACGACACGCCAGTGCGTGAGCTAATACGTACCTGTCTCGATGATATGGATTTGGACGATCGTGAAATCTGTGCCGATGGTAAAGATGCCAATTGCAAAGCATGCGACGGAGAGTATTGTAATGATGCCATTGTTGGTGAACGCATTTCGTGTTATCAATGTGTGGGCGATGAGTGTCAAAGTCCTGTAGCAAAAACTTGTCGCGCTGTAACCGAAGGTGATCAATGCTTCGTAGAATACGATGAGACCAGATCGATTGTGGAAATGGGTTGCAAGAGCAAGTACGATCCGGCTGAGGTTAAGGAGCTTATTATAGCCAAACGTCTGTGGCTTTGTGATGGTGAAAATTGTAATACTGTCGATGCCACGCCAGTAAGTCAAATTTGTGCCGTTTGCAATTCGATAACCGACGCGGACTGTGCGATTGCGCCGCAAACTGTCACATCGCAAACAACTTGCGCCAGATCACCTTATACGCAGTGTTATTCGCGTGTGTTGAGTGGTAAGTACCGGCAATTAAGCATTGCTTAAGGCTGTAACGGTACTTTATAAATTTCATACTTTTTTGTTTTCTTTAAGACGGTCATACGGAACGAGGCTGCTTGTCCAGCATTGAGGGTGAAGATTTCTACGATTGTTTGCTGGGCGCAAATACAACGAACTGCTTAGCTTGTGTTGGTAGCGGATGCAATTCAGCGGTAAGTTTTCATTAAAAAAAAATGTGTTAGTTGTTGTGCCAAAGTCGGCTTTTACTCAAGGGCATGTTTAGTATAGAAATTATTTAGCTAGCGCTCAAAAGTAAGCTTTAGTTGGCTCTTTCAGAGAGCTGCCAGTCGCTTTGCCTGTTTGTACTTTTCTCTCCGCTGATTAAGAGTTATACTGTTGGTGTCAACACTATTATACTATTGGCGAATTACTGACAAATTTGTTAGACCGCTAAGCCGATGAAGTAGCCCTTAAATTCTCATATTAGGTTGTTAAATATCTTCCTTCCGCCTTTTTGTCTTTTTAATTTCGCGGCTATATATAAAGCGCTACATAGCTCGTATCTGGCAATACTATACATCTTTGAAAGGTATTGACATAAACTACAAAACGACGCTACGCATAAATAGTTTGGATATTGCGTTCAACAGTTATAGACGTGTAAACATGGAGTTCACGTTAAAGGCAAATCCGCTAGAGAAACGTTTCGTGAGATTAATATTGTTTTGGGGGATGGTACTCTATCAGCGGGCTATAAAAACACCATGGATAAGGTAGCCGCCGGAGACCTGTGACTGGCGACGAAAAATGAACAATATCAAGCGAAAACGATCGTGATCGAAGGCATGGTGAAGGCGAAGGTGAATCGTCCCAAACAGTGGCCAATCCGGGATTGATGGCCAGGAAGGTTTTGCTGTGTGTTTGGTGGGATTGGAAGGGAATCATCCACTATGAGCTGCTTCCATATGGGCAGACGCTTAATTCTACCATCTACTGCAAACAACTGGATCGCTTGAAGCAGGCGATTGACCAGAAGCGTCCAGAGTTTGTCCAACAGCAGGGTGTAGTGTTCCACCCGGACAACGCCAGAACACACATTTCGTTGATGACTTGTCAGAGGGTACGGGAACTCGGATGGGAGGTTTCATCACATTCAACATATAGCCCGGAAATAGCGCCAAGTGGGGCTGTCCGAGTTCTTCGGAAATAAGGAGGGGGTATTGTGAAGTTGCCGTCTAGATGGAAACAGATTATTGAACGAAACGCCGCATGTTTGAACTAAATCCGATCACTATAATACTTTTTATAAAGCATTGAATAAAGAGCAAAAATACGGATATTTGACCACCTTTATATGTTTTTTTTTTTTTTTTTGTCTTAAAGAGTTGAACGCTTGACCGATAAACTTGTTGACATCAAAAAAGCTTAAATTTATTATATTTTTGAGTTTAGTAACTTCGTAAATACTCCACTATAGCTCTTAGAGTCGCCAACTCATAAATATACTATACACTCTCATATATGGCATCTGCTATTTTAGATCTACCCTGCAAATCGTTTGTCCTGCCATCAATGTAGTTCCGAGGCTTCTTCGCAATGTGAAAGCAAACCAGATGTCGCCTACTTGTGTTTGAAATACAGCGAATCCCAACAATGTGTCAGCACTATTGATAACTCCGGCTATACTGTACGTGGTTGCAGCTTGGAAGTCACATGCGGTTCTGATGTATGCGAGACTTGCAGCGGAGACGATTGCAACGTGAGCAATATCAAGCGAAAACTCAGCGGTCGACCTGGTCAATGGCAAGAGCTACCGCTGACTTGTAAGGTTTGTGAGGGCAAAAGCAATTGCGCTGGCACACCAACGGAACTCGTTTGCACAGGCACCAATGACTATTGTATGACAGTATTCGACGAAGATGATAGTGTGTTGGCGCGTGGTTGCAGCAGCGGTATTGAAGCTACGCATGGTGCATATTGTGATGTCAATGCAGATAAATGTCAAAATTGTAACTCGAACAATTGTAATACGGTCAGCGCTTTGACGGACTACGTTGATTGTATTTACTGTGATTCGGCCAACAATGCGAACTGTGTTTCACACCCTGAGAATGTGAGCGAATGGCGCAAGTGCAATACATATTGCATGACAGCATTGCGTCCTAGACAAGCATCTCCCGAGATATTTGATTTGTCTCGTAGCTGTTTGGACGATAAGGAAGCAGCCGATCAGTTGATCTGTCGTGAAGGTAGTAGCGACTGTGTGGCATGCCAAGGCGCTGCCTGTAACACAGCAGTATTGCCAGCTAACCGACGTTCCTGCTACACATGTCAGGGTGAGCATTGCGTTGAACCCGAAACCGCCGAATGTACGGCATACACGGAGAATGAACAATGCTATGTTTTGTTCGACGATGTGAGCGATGTGCAGCGCATGGGTTGTGTCAGCGATTTGGACAGTTCATATATAGCACAAAATGAGCATTTGTTGTTGCGCTGCAGCGATGGCGATAATTGCAATTCGTTTGAGAGCTTCCCCAAACCGATCACTTGTTACCAGTGCGACTCGGCTGATGATGAGTCCTGCGCAAACGACCCATCGACAATACAGACATTGGCAACATGTGCCGCATTGCCAAATGTAGACTGCTATACGCGCGTAATCGCAGGTAGATATCTAATGAGCATTAATACAACGATATATTTGAAAAAAAAAAATATATACATATATAAATTTTCCTCTTAATATCTTACAGACGGTAGCACCCAACGCGGTTGCGTGAACACTCTTGCTAAGATCGAGCTACTCAGTTGTCTGAGCGGAGACGAAAGCCTTTGTCAGACATGTAATGATAGTCTCTGCAATAAAGAGGTAAGCGCAACTGGTCTTAAAGACTGCCGTATGTCTCATTTCAATAAAACAAAATTTGGATTTCTTCAAAGTTTGTGCCCCAAAAGCCAATGAACAACTTTCACTATACGAACAATATTTCTTTACTTTAACAGCCAGTTGTAATTTTGTTTTTTCGAATCCATAGCTCTTCCCACAAGATCGTCGCAGTTGTCAACGCTGCAATTCCGAAGATGATGCAACTTGTCAAAGCTCTCCCAACGCCGCTTCAGTATGTCCAATCTATAACGAAGATGAATTCTGTGCTACTAAATTGGTTAACGGCTATATCTACCGCGGTTGCAGCTCCGAGTTTCAATGTGACGTCACAAACAAGCTGTATTGCCGTCATTGCAATTCCGATAATTGCAACACTGTGGACTTGACCAATTTGGGTGGCTTGAATATCGGCAAGCCAGGTAAATGGCAAGATCTGCCATTAACTTGCTACGATTGCGAAGGGGACGATTGCCGAAACTCGGCCGGTACACTGCACGAATGCGAAAACAATAACTTGCAAACTTGTCAAACTGTCTTTGGTGCTGATGGTGCGGTGGTGCGACGCGGTTGTAGTGACGATGTCTTGGCCACACATGAGGAATACTGTGAAGATAATACTGGCCAATGTGTCGGCTGCAAATCAAATAATTGTAATAATGCCACCAGTCTGGATCAATATGTTGACTGCTACGCATGTGACTCGGCGACTGACGCACAATGTGCTTTAGACTTCGTGGCTGCAAACAGCGCACAGCGCCTATGTCAAGGTCATTGCGCTGTGGCATTATATCCACGTAGTAGCTCCGCAAATCCTTCTTACGAACTCGCACGCACATGTTTGGATGATTTGGAGCTTGACGATCGTGAGAAATGTTTGGCGGGTGAGCATGAGCTCTGTGTAGCATGCGAGGGTGCGCTATGCAACACTGCCTCTTTGCCGGCAAACAGACATAAGTGCTACACTTGTGTGGATAATGAGTGCATTGACTATAAGGTGGCCGAATGTAGCGCCTACCAACCGAATGATCAATGTTACATTAGCTTCGATGCGGAAAACAGTATCTTGGGCATGGGTTGTCGCAGTGACTTGGAGTCGGATGTCATAACGGCATTAATTAAACAGAAGGTACTGTTATTGTGTGATGGTGATGCATGCAATGGTGTGGAATCAATACCAACAGCTAAAACTTGCTCGGTGTGCGATTCCGAGAGCGATGAACGCTGTGCGACCAACCCCAACCTGGTGGCCGATACGGAACGCTGTTCGAATCTGCCGTACACCAATTGCTACACTCGCGTAAAGGAGAGTAAGTATAAAAAAAAATAAATGCATGCATTATTATGGCTCATCTACTGAAACTGTGTCACATATTTTCCTTTCCTATCACCCATAGATGGTCATACCGCACGCGGTTGTCTTTCCAACTTGTCCGAGGACACCTTCTACAACTGTCTCTACGACAACAGCACCCTCTGTGAGACTTGCATCGGTGACAAATGCAATAATTTGGATGTTTATCCAACAGACCGTAGGCAGTGCCAACAATGTAGCTCCGAAACAGATCCACTTTGCACCAGCACACCAAACAGCAACAAGATCTGCCCGATCTACGCTGAAAATGATGGTTGTGTCACGAATCTGCGCGATGGTATCACGACACGTGGTTGCGCGTCCAGCATGAGCTGTGACGATGAAAGTGACAGAAAAACATGCCGCATTTGCACCACCAGCGGTTGTAATACAGTGAACTTGGAGAAGTCACTAGAACAAGGCGAACCCGGCAAATGGCAGGATGTACCGATTACATGCCGCACTTGTGAAGGCGAAGAGGATTGCGAGAGCCTAGGCAACTATCGTGTTTGTACCAGCAATTTATACCAGAGCTGTATGACAGTCTTCAATACAAACGGTAATGTGATACAACGTGGCTGCAGTGACGCAGTCGAGGAAAACAATAGCGCACTCTGCTCGGAGTACCCAGAAAATTGTTTGCGCTGTAACTCGAATGGCTGCAATAACTCAACACGTTTGGCCGATTACATTGATTGTATTTACTGCGACACTGATAGCAATATCAACTGTTTGAACAACGTTATAGCGGTGACGCAGACACGTAAGTGTAATACATACTGCACGACAGCGCTCTACCCCAAATATGATGAAGTCAACCCCGCCTACACATTGGCACGCACATGCTTTGACGATTTGGAGTATGATGATCGTGTAGCCTGCGTGGCCGGTCAAAAAGAACATTGCCAAGTATGCGCTGAGGCCAATTGTAACACACAGTCGGTGCCGGAAACGCGACTAAGCTGTAATGTGTGTAAGGGTGATGATTGCCAGGATCCACAGCCGCAGTCATGCGCCGCATATCGCGAGGGTGACCAATGTTACATACAATTCGATGAGCAGCGCAGCATTGTCGGCTTCGGTTGCCGCAGTGAGTTCACCAATGCCGAAGCTGACTATCTGCTACAAAATCAGCGCCTGTTCTACTGCGATGGTGATAATTGCAACACCTTCGATGCATTACCAGCAGCACAGAGCTGTAAGCTTTGTAACTCACGTACTGATTTGAATTGTGCCACAAATCCTAACAACGTCACAGCCACCACGCGTTGTACCTACTTGCCATACACTGAATGTTACACACGCATACTGGACGGCGGCATCACCGAGCGTGGCTGCCTGTCGAGTTTGTACGATGACGATTTCAGTGGCTGCTTAAATGGCACCGCACCATATTGTCAGGCCTGCAAGGGTGACTCCTGCAATAATGAAGTGTACCCGGAAGATCGACTTTCTTGCCATATTTGCGACTCTCTCACAGATCCAACTTGCAAAAATAAACCAAATAGTGTGAGCGTTTGTCCGTTGCACGTCACCGGCGATACCTGTGTCACAGCTTACAGTAATGATGTGACCTATCGTGGCTGCAGCTCGAGCGTGCGTTGTGATGCCTCCCAGCCGAGATCTTGTTGGCAGTGTGAGGGCACTGCTTGTAATACCATCAATTTGTCACGTAGACAAGATGATAACTATGGCAAATGGCAAGATCTGCCATTGAGTTGTCTCACATGCAACAGCACATCGTGTGCAGCTGTCAATGGTGTAGAGTCTGTAACTTGTGCAAACAACAATGAACAGGACTGCGTTACGGTGTTCCAAAGCGGTACGGTTGTCAGACGTGGCTGTGCCGATGCTGTTGAAAAGGAATATGGCGACTACTGCGACAGTAATCCGGTAGATTGTTTGAACTGCAAGTCCAATTCATGCAACAATGCAACGGCGTTGACACAATACAACGAGTGCATCTACTGTGACACACTAAAGAATTTGTCGTGTTTGTGGAGCCCAGAAAGCGCGGCACACAAAACGCGTCAATGTCAAGGTGGTTGCATGACTGCGCTGTATCCCTCGGATAGTAGCAGCGATCCCGGTTACGAACTGATACGCACCTGCTTGGATGACAAAGAGGCCGCTGATCGCGCCAACTGTAACAATAACCAATGCCAGAGTTGCGTGGGTAGCAAGTGCAATTCTGCAACGGTGCCGGCCGAGCGTCTGAGCTGTTATCAGTGTGCAGGTGACGACTGTGATGAACCCGAGCTGAAATTGTGTCCTCTCTACAAGAGTGAAGACAAGTGCTTCACTTGGTTCGACGAGACTAACAGCGTTAGTCGAATGGGTTGTGTGAGCTCGTTCCACGATCAAGAAATAAGCACCATTATCAGCACGAAGCGCGTGCTTGTATGCGAGGGTGAGGCTTGCAATTCTTTGAACAATTTACCTAGACCACAGCAGTGCGCCGTTTGCAATTCGGCAACGGATTACACTTGCGCTACGAATGCGCAGGAGATAAACACATTCAACACTTGCAACGTATATCCGTACACAAACTGCTACACCAAATTGATCAGCACGGGTAAGTACAAGCCTAGCTGTAGCATTCTAAACATTTGCGTCATAAAAGGACTTTATTTTCCTCAGATGGTTCGACAACACGTGGGTGCTTGAGTGATCTGCCAGCCGCTGAATTCGTCGACTGTGTCTTGGGCAATGATAAGAACTGCAGTATTTGTATTGGAGAGGGTTGCAATCGTGAGGTAAGTGAAATGAGAATACGTCCTTCTAATTGCTGAGGTGATTCTCTGTAGGATCAACGCAGGTATACTTTAGATGTCTAGTCATCACAAGCACGAAACACTATATAGAGTAAAGCTTAATAATTTTTTTCCATCAATGCAGGTTTTCCCCGAGGATCGCCAACTGTGTTATACCTGTAATAGCGAAGATGACGATTCCTGCCAATCCAACCCAACACGTCTCTTGGCATGCCCATTCTTTACAGAGACTGAGAAATGCCGCACCGCTGTAAGCAACAACGTTACGGTACGTGGCTGCAGCTCGGAGATCTTGTGTGATCTTAACGACAGAAACTGCGTATCATGCAATGGCAGCGCCTGCAATAGTATCGATTTGGTGAACCGTGCCGAAGACGATGGCGTACATGGTATGTGGCAAGAGTTACCACTAAGATGTCACACCTGTGAGGGCGAACACTGCCTGCAGTCGCTGGGACCAGCCTACGAATGTACCCGTAATACGGCACAAGACTGTGCGACTGTCTTCACAACGGACGGTGATGTGAAACGTCGTGGCTGCTTCGACGATGTGGAAATCTACGAGCAACGCTATTGTCGTGAGAATCCACATTTATGTTTCAGCTGCAAATCCAACGAATGTAATGATGCCTGGGATACGGCCGATTATATTGAATGTAATTTCTGCACTTCCGATACGAACCCATTATGCTCAACCGATCCACAAAACGCTAACTTCACCAAACGCGCCTGCAATAAGGAATGTATGGTGGCAATTAAAGGCTCACAGGTGATACGTTCCTGTTTGGATGACAAGGAACTGTACCATCGCAACGAGTGCCGTGGCGATAGCGACGAATGCTCGAGCTGCAGCACGCCCAATTGTAATGATTTCATTTATCCCGAACTTCCTGAAAATGACTTCAGCTGCCACGTCTGCAATGACGCATCATGCCTCACGAGTGTCAGCCAACGTTGCGCGGTCGCCAATGACTACTGTTTTGCCAAATACGAGAATGGACGTCCCGAACTCTTGGGCTGTGCCAGTTCGCAGAGTCAAAGCAATCTAACGGCATGGGAAGCGGAGAATAAATTATACACATGTACGGAGAAGGACTGTAATATACTCTCTAATTTGCCAACCACAGGTGTACAGTGTGTATCGTGTAATTCGGAGCTCACGCCCGCATGCGCACAAAACCCAACCGCAGTAGCAGCCACCGCCTCATGTCCAGCACTCCAAACTCAATGTGTCACGAATGTGAATAACGGTGTGTAGCATTGATTTATAATTAATTTTTTTTTTTTCAAACAAAATTTGAACTATTTCATATTTTTAACTAACTTTCAGCTGGCCATACATTGCGCGGTTGTCTGAGCGATCTGGCGCAAAATGATCAAACGGCATGTGCAATTAACGGCACATGCAGCATATGTATTGGCGACAGATGTAACAATGTGGTGAGTTTCCTTTCTCATGCAACACAACAACAAGCTTATTTAATAATTTTTTAATTTAAATTTATGTTTGATATTTTTTTCTCTCACTCAGCTCTTCCCCAGCAATCGCCTTAGATGCCACATATGTATCTCCTCGGTCGATGAGAGTTGCTCTAGGGAACCCAATCATCTACAGGTCTGTCCGATCTACTCGTCCACCGATCAGTGTGTGACCAGACATGATACGTACACGGAGCGCGGTTGCAAATCGCAAATCACATGTGACCTCAGTGATGGCCAGACATGCAATATTTGCTCGGGTGACGGCTGTAATACAGTCGAGCTGACCGGTGGCGCCACCGTGCTGTCTACAGTTAGCCTATTGACGACATTAGTACTCGCTATTGTTGCAATGTTAGTGATTACATAGATTTAGTTAAGCGAAAGGAGTCCAATTTAAAGCGTAAATAATTAACGAAAGCACAAAGAATATTTACTACTTACGTAACACTTTAGCATAAATATAACGGTTTGTATATAATACTTAGCGTAAAGAAAGGAAGCAATAATACTTGAAATTTTATTTTTAAAATCATCAAAGTGTTCCAGTGGTAGCACTAAGCGTACATATATGTATATGAAAGAAACATTTAATAGAGGCATATGTACATACATATATAAAATTAATATCTTGCTTTTGTATAACTGAAATAATGTGAAATTACGTGTCTATATATTTCGTATAGATTCGCGCATTCATTATTTGAACACTAATAAATGTACATAGTATACACTTTTATATAGTTATATATATATATAAAATATATTCGCTTACTTTGTACATATTTGTATGTATGTAGCAATTTTGGTTAGCAGAAGTCAAAATAAAACAACATATTTTTTAATAATAAAAAAAGTTTTTTAATTAAAAAATAAGAAGCTATTAAATCCAGCATATCTCTTTCCACGTCCATACGTTGTAGAGAAAGAAAAATGTCGAACCACTTTTTTATTCTTGCAACCAGTTGCTACAGAGAATATTAGTTTTGTTCGCCTAACGGTTTTATGGATCACGTTAAACTAAAAATATAGATATATAAATGATCACGATGACAGGAAACGTTGAAACCCGAATTAATAATGGTATGTCCATCCGTCCGTGGATGCAGTAACTTAAGCAGAAATTGAAATATCTTGGACTTGGAACGCATGTTCCTTAGAAAAGAAATACGGTTTTGCGGATGAGCGTAGTCGAGCCACCACTACGCCCACAAAACACCATTAACCGTAAACCTATAAAAATCTATAACTAAGCACTAAATTAAGATATGAACTGAAATTTCGCAAAGGTGGTCGCCCTCTAATAAGTTTAATGTATATATATCTCCTAAACCACTTAAACTACAACAATCAAATTTACCCAAATCAAATATTCGTTTTACGAACAAACCTTATGCCGAATATGTCGGTCAGTGTATGTGTTATATCTAATGTAATGGGACAAAAAAGCACCCGGAAATTGTAATTTAAATTATGTTTGTAAATAATATTTCAAAAAAATTTATTTTGCTAAGATACCAGGACTGTCCTTAATTACACCGTAAAATATGAACACTATCTGTCAACCTGTTTGTTTACAGCAGCTGCTTAAGGCGGTACACCTCCGTAGTGCGTTGCAATTTTTACAATCGATAAGAATATCGAACAAATAATTTGTCTCAAATTTTGTATTTCTAACATTTCTTGTGCGGATCGTTGCTAATGATGGAAAAGGCTTGCGATGATTAAATTTTATCAAAAACACAAGCTTACGAGTAGTACAAAGCCTTCAAAGACGTTCAAGAGATCGTTGACGAATAATAGATGGAGTACTTGAAAATCGTCAGGTAAGTTTTAGAGCAAGAGAGCTCGACATCTCTCACGAGTCCGAAAGAATGAGTTCGGTGGATACTTTGGGTATGAAACGCGTTCTTTCTCGACTTTTCCTGAGACATGCAAAGTAGTCAACCACCATTCAAATGAGGTGGGATAACGAGCCAAAACTAAAAAATAACTCCAAGGAGCTTAAAAATCAAGGTTATGCTCATTATTTTTTCAATGAATTTGTTCCAGAAGGGCAAATGGTCAATAAGGAGTTCTATTATGCGATAATGAGGCGTTTGCGTGAGAATATCCGTCGAAAACGCCCGGAATTGTGGAAGAACTATTTATGGATTCTACACGATGATAATGGATCATCGTATCGAGCTAACATATTAACCGAATGTGAAGTTAAAAACGCAATGAATACCATACATCAACCACCGTATTCACCAGATTTGGCCCGTGCGATTTTTACTTGTTCTTCAAACTAAAATTGCCACTCCTTGGAACCCGTTTTCGGTCGGTCGAAGAGATAAAATCAAATTCGGTAAGGAGCTGAAGGCCATCCTAAGAGCTTATAAACTGTCGTTCGAAGACTGGAAAAATCGTTGGCATAATTATATTACATCTGGTGGAGATACTTTAAAGGAGATAAAATGTATATTTTATGCGTCAAAATGTAAATGAACCGAATACAACTAAGTCGAAGTCAAAATGATTATTCTAAAACCTACTTGAAGATATTTTTACACAGGTAGCGTTTCACATGCTCATATGTATTAAATATGCATAAAAATAGGAACTTTATGACGGAACTACCTAAAACAAAAACCAACTCCAGGTGTTTAACTCACTTGGCACGAAAAACAACTACATCGGTGTGTCAAATTACAGTTAAGACAAATTGTAAAATATAGCATTTGTTCCTTACCTTATGCGGGTATGCTAAGTGCCAAGTGGCATTAAATTTTGAACCCGATAGTATGGAAGTACGTATTGTGCCTGTAATGAAAATAATAAACAATTAATATATAATTTTATTTTGTTTAGTAAATGACTTTCTACAATAATGTACATTGAGTGTTGTATGAGAACTGAGAGTATTCGACGCAGTACCCGCCGTGGGAAACAGAGGTAGAGGAAGACCTCTATTCTGTTGGAATTACCAGGGCGAGAAAAACCTAACTACACTTCGAATCTCTAATTGGCCAATTGGCGAAGGAGGAACGTCTGACGCGCTCGGCTATAACCGGGTAAGCGGCGTCTACGCCAATAAAGAAGAAGAAGAACAAACTAAATATATTGGAGATCGCATAAGATAACTTTCAGCAATTCGATATTATGACAACTTTTTAGAAGAAAAATTTTACCAAGCATAAAAATAAATTGCGATAAGTTTTACAACCTTCATAAATGTCTCCAGCAATCTTAATGTTTATTGCGAGGTAGGTTCTTTACAAAAATATATAATGGTTTCTTATAGACCCAAATAACAAAAAAAGCTGATAATAAGTTTTAACTACAAAAAAGCATCAATAAAATTTAACTGAAATTAACAATTTAATAAATAATAAATAAAAACGTGCCGATATCAACTGATTTAGCAAACCAATTGATTGATTAATTTTGAATGACAAATTCAATGCAAAATTTATGACGAATCAAAGTTGCATCGCATCTAATTGTTTTTACCATAATTTATATATATTTTATTGGCTATAATAAATACAGTAAAAAGTAGGCACTATTAACTGATAAGCTATATTCTATCACTTTGTGAGCTTATCAATGGATGTGTCATGTGCGTCGGTCATATTTTGATTGAACTGATGTCTCGCTGTTGTTGTTGCTACAACGTTATTCCCAAATACTATTTGGAAACGCTGCGTGGTGACTGGGCTTGGAGAGATATATAGTAAATCTGAATTCGTTCCGAATGCGTATACCTAATTGCCGTGAGATCTGTAGCAAATGGTGATAAATCGACCTTTTATAAGAGAGAGTAAAAGAATTCTCGCTAAAATAAGAAAACTCATAAAAAAGCAAAACTAAGTCGGGTAAATAGCACACTTTTTAGGCTGTTGGGTAAATTATCTCACTAATGAACTGAATTTAACAAGATTTCGTGAAAGTTCCACTCTTAGCATGCAGAAAAAGATCGAGTTTGTAATGACAATACAACTGCAGGACCACTTGGAAAAACGTTTCTATGATAATTGGATCTAAGTAACCGGAACGGACCCGTATTTTCATCCGACCAAGGACTGTTGACACGGCACCATTCCTCGAAATTACTTCAGTAACGTTCTCTGCCGCCAGAAAACGCATGTAATGGTTGCCAATAGTTGAAAATATACTTGCAAGAATTATCCCGATACCTTCATCATTAAGCCAATTAGCAAAGATATTTATGGCAATTGATTCAATTATGAAGCTGTCTCAAACGATTATGAAGCTATGTGATGGACAAGTGAAAACTTTATTTTATCAATCCGGTGTACGAACGTATCAGAAATAATACCCAAAATAGTTTAGGGCGATTCGTTTCACTAGAATCATGGAAACCGTCGTGAAGAATGTCAGATATGTACATAAATGTCAAACTTACCAACAGAAATCAAAAAGAAGGAGAGACTTGAGGATGTATATGATCACACTGTTATACTTATACATATTATACAAGCCCAGTTCGATGCAACTCAACGTTCTATGATTTCGTGCGAATTGTACTCCAATCATATCCTGCATATGATTGGACGCAGCCTTATCGATACGAATCGCAAATACGCACAGCTCCATGTCTACATGGCTGCTTACATACATCTGGTGTATAAGTATATATATATACATATGTTTCAAATGAGGTTTGAAATAAAGCAAGCATGAATTAATCGACAAGTTCATTAGTGCAGACATCTGGAACAAATGTCATTTAACACTTTCGAATTATGACACCACTTTAAAAATTCCCAAAGCTGTATAAACATAGTAGACTATATTTTATGCATGTATATGCGTAAATATCTAATTGTATTGGTATATACAGGCATATGTGGCAAAATAAATTATAGGTAAATTTGATCGATGCGAAAATATTATAAATAATTCTGGTAAGAAAGAGTGCTCGCACAGAGATGCCGAGTAAAATTTTTAAAAACAATGAAAATGTGTAAAAATAAACAAAGTGAATTCGCATTTGTTAAATTAAATTTTAGAGCTTTACTTTATGAGTAGTAATGTTTCAAACTTTCCTTGAAACTAATTTAACTATCGATTTCTATGGGAACGTCTCAGTGTAACCCTCCGAAAACCGTCAATGGCGACCGTAATCACGTTATCATAAACGAAAAATGTTTGAAATTCAAGCCCGTGAACGCGGCGACATTGGTTTCAACAAGACGGCACCACTTCCCAAACATCGCATCAATCAATGGATTTATTAAGACAGATACTAGTTAGTTTCACATGTTGAGCCGGTCGATTTTCCAACAAGATCGTGCGATATCACACCGTTGGCCCTTTTCTGTGGGTACATGTGAAGTCTTAAGTCTATGCGAACAATCCCATTTCGGTTCAGGCCTTGGAGCAAAGCATCACACGTGACATTCGACAGTTACCAGTCGGAATGCTCGAACGATTTATTGAAAATTGGACTCAACGGATGGACTATCTGAGACGTAGCCGCGTCCAACATTTGAAAGAAATAATCTTCAAAAAATAAATGACAAAAATCTTCTTTCGAATAATAATAAACAGTCCCGATTAGTTTTGAATTTTCTGTATTTTTTCCTAAAAAAAAAGTAGGGAATTTCGAAATGGATCCCCATTTACAAGTGAAGCACCTCATTATTAAGAGTTAGTGGTGAGAATAGTAAAGAAAATCGCTTTCTGTAATGATCATGCTTACACACGAGGGACTCTAATGATTTATAGATTAAAAATGTGCTTGTTCTACCTGTATGAATATTTAGCTAAAAGAAAATCGAGTAGGGAACGATTGAGAATGGTTTACAGATAAAACTGCTGATCGCCGTTCTCTATCACGACAATACTAATGATGAACTGAAGGTTTCTAAATAGGAGCACTCAGTCAGTTGAAGGCAGATGCAATTTTTTTCTAAAATAACTACAGCAGTCTCCTGCAGGGTCGAAGAAATATTGGACATGCTTTTACTGACACAGTTATGAAAGTAAAATTTCCATTAAAAATGTAAAGTTTTCCGAAACAAAGTCCCTCTGGTATACTCTTCGTGTGTGATATCAGAAAACGCATAAGAGATGCAGTCGGTTCGGTACGTATGCCCGGTTTTCCAATAATGTTAATTTTGACAATTTTTAAGGTTGCTCTCACTCAAAAACTGAAGCCATTGGACCACCGTAATCGTCGTGATTTTCCTGATTTTGCCTTGGAACAGCCAGAAAACGATAACGATTTTTTTTAATGGAGTATAGATTGATGATAACCAACTTTTCATGGATGCAATTGGAAGAAGTCGGTCTTTACAACTTCTGGTGCCAACGTGCAGAAACCGAATTCTTCTTCTTGATTGGCGTAGTCACCGCTTACGCGATTATAGCCGAGATTATAGCAGAAACCGAATTATTGCAAGAAAATGTTGAAGATTCGATTATTTCAGGAAATTGTGATATTGAATGGCCTCCAAGAAGTTGCAGTTTAACACCATTAGACTACCTTATGGTGTTATTTGAAGTCATTTGTCTGTAGCAATAAACAGGACTATCTTCAAGCTTTCAAAGCTAATATTGAACGTTCTATTCATGACGTAAAACTTGATTTAGTTGAAAAAGTACTCGAAAATTGGATTCATAGAATTCTTTCGTGCAAAAGAAGTGGAGGCCATTTGAATGATGTTATTTGCCGACCTTAATGGTATCGATTGAAATTCACACTAAGGGAATAACATTTGGAGTGTTTTTTTTTAATAAATCATATCACTCTTATTGTACTTATCATCACCTAAATGCAAAATAACGTAACATCACTTTTCAAAAACTTACAGACGAAAGAAAAACCGATATAAAAGAAAGCACTCATATTGCAACAAAATTTGAGTTTTGATTATAAAATGGTTACATATTTATTATCATACACTTATTATGAAACGGCATATACACTTATCTATATATAGTATGTATGAATAAAGATGTAAACAGACATATAAATGTACATAGATATTTGCATTGATGCGCCTACGCTCAAGTGCAACGTTATTCATCAATAATAAAAACGTGTGAACAGGTTGTATTAGATTTTTACATATTTCAAACAACATGTGTCTATCTACATACATACATACATATGGGCTATGCGAATATACAAATAAATATTATATATACAAATATACGTACCTACATATATTTATTGCATCGCAAGTTGTATATAATCACAACACTAGTATATTCTCGGCCTAACTATGTGCATTAATATCAAAACGTTATGCATTAAATACATACATAGAGGCATACATACATATATACATGCATATTGGCAGTTAAACGAAGTCAAGTTGGGGCCAACGAAGTTAACGCGGCCAAGCACCTGCTCTTCAGCTTTTTTCATGTTTGATTAATCAAGCGTGTCAAGCGCAGCGCACTCAAAGGCCGTTCATATGGAAATCATATATAGACTGGGTGCCGGGTGCTGGTAACCATTGAGTGACCGTTAGTCGTTCAAGGGGCCGATCTTATATTAAAATACATGAGTATCTATGTATGTATGTTTATATTCATAAGTATGTGTATTGTGTGAGCCGCTCTATATACTGGTTTCTTTATGTAATTTTACACTAATATGACATTGTAAGATTATTTACGGTAACTAGCATTGAGTGAACTGTACTTGGCGTATAATCAACAGAATGAATGGTTCAATAACTAAAGGTAATCAATTCAAAACTGCAACTCTTTACGTCATGAACGAAAGAGTACGAAGAGGCAAAGTTACAAATTGTATAGCGATACTAGAACTTCCGCTAAAACGTCATGGATTGGGGAATCGGGTTCAACATCTCCTGATGTTATGCTTTCCCTGTCATTTAGCAGGCAGGATAAGTGTTCCCTCCATAATTTCAGAATGATCAACCACAAGATCACCTCTGGGGGTTTTACAAGAGTAGGTTCCGGTCCTGAAAGCTCTTGCTTTCGCAGCATCTTTTCATAGAATTTTCGAGCACTATCTTTTTTTGTCAGCAAATACGTTTCGCTTCCCTCTTCAACTCTTGATATCTATCCCGCGGGCGTTGTAGTCGATTTGGCGGTCTGTTTTCTCTGAACTGTGATATGGCACTACTCATCGCACCAGCTGTTCTTTTGCATTTTCCAAAAACCAATGTCTTCGTTTACAACTGTACGTAAGGAGCTTCAAATGCTGTTCCACAGTTATGTTATACCGAATTGTTGATTAGTGCTCTTATAGAGCAGGAGTGTAGATCGAGTTAAAAACCATTCGGCTGTCTGTTGCGATTGCAGCTTCTCGACGTCACACCTTGCTTGAGTTTGTTGACGGGTTGCTGCACAGAAGCGGGTGCGTATTTTGGCTACAACAAGATAGTGGGCCGAATCTCAGAGCGTACTCACGTCTAAAACACTGCAGACGTGTCATCTGTCTATCACAACATGATCGAACTGGTTGGCGGCTGGAATCTATTATTACAGATAACCATATTTTGCGCACCGGCGAAGTCGGTAAGACTCAACTCATTTGGAGATGTTCCACCATGAAGGCTGAATTTACCGACCGTTGTGCCAAAGATGTCTTCTTTACCTACCCTAGCGTTAAAGTCGCCAAACACGATTTTGACACCGTGGCAGGAGTAGCTCTCATAGTCATAACGTTCATAAACCAGGTTGGATGCCAGGACTCGGCAACGGTGTCTAGCTCCTATAACGAATGACACACTGAATTTGCGCTCATTTACATGGCCACAGCAAAAAATACCACGAGGAGTCGTCTCAATCTTTGTCCCGTCCACCGCACTTCTTGGACGGCAGCGTTCACTTCAGACTTTACTCTTACGAGGTCATAAACCAGTTGGGTAGACACACCTTCCCAGTTAAGAGACCGGTCATTTCAGGTGCATGGCGGGAGTAATATGTAAAAAAAATCGTTTCTGGCCACTTTCAAGTGAAATGCTCTGTAGCTGAGGCTCTAATCCTATATTGAACACATCTATACAAGTTGCTTTTTGAACTGTCTTCTTAATCTAAAGAGTCTCCTTGCTTTGAAAATAATTAAAATTCTCTCTCTGTTTGGCCATTATATTTCACAATCACACTCTTTTTTGAATCCCAAAGTGTAGCTCCAATTCAAATTGATATCGACATAATTTCGGGCACATTTATAAACACACCAATAATTAGAGTGCTTTTAGTTGGTAGACACGAGCAGTCAATTATCTGCTTGTATTTGTGTTGCAAGCAATATAATTTCTTACGCCTTGCGAAAGTAGTACGAAAACGACCATTAATTGTTGACCTTGCCGAGAATGCCAAAAGTAATTGAAGAAAACACGAGCGTTCAACATAAATATTCGTGCAACGACAGCTTGTATAAAAGACAACAACAAAAAATCGTTACTCGCTATTTATATGGATATGTATGTATGTATGTTGTACCACAAATATTTACCAGATTCAGGTGCTGTTACTGGCTCACCTCAAACCGGTCAAGCGTTGTGGCAACTGCATTCCGAAATAAAACAAAAAAGTTAGTTGGGAAACAGATTTTCAATACTCGTTCCACAAAGCTAAGTGGCTGGTGAAAATAATTTAGATTTGTGTGCCAGTTAAGTGCAGAAACTAAGAGATTTTCATCGGAATAATTGGCCAGCCGTTGGTTTAGAATAATTTTTTCTCTAGAAACTAACGAACAGGTGGTTAGCGAGCTGGCTTCATTTCGAAGTGGCGATAGCCGTTTGCGATTATATTTACCTGTGCATATATCTATGCATATGTACTTGCTGAGTGTGTGTAAATATTGAATTGAGTAATGGGAGAAGCATTTTGTTTATATTTTGTTAAACTAAGTTGGATCCGGAAGCAAATCAAAACAATTATTCCATAACTTTCATTGGATTGACCACCAATCTGTACAGATTTTTCGCATACCCAATTATTCATGAACGATATGTTCAACACAAGTRTTTGATATCTTTACTGTATCAGCAATGTCGAGCACCCTAATTAATCTGCTATACATACATATATCCAAATATACAGAGAAACCAAGTTCATTTTGATATCTGTTCTTCATCCGTTGAAATCTACAATTTGTAAAGTAAATTTCCGAATGTACTTAAAAACTCAGATTTTAGCATAGAATTAGTTACATGCTCAGTATTTCATCAGCAAATGATTTCAGTAAACTTTATCTTGATAGCTTACTGACTCTTCAAATGAGCTTTATTCACCGCCTTCATTATTTCTACACTTTAGTTGCCGAAATTTCGATCCTTTTGCTACATACAATATGTGAATGCAGAACACCATTCAAGCTTTTGAGACTCTTATAGGTGGTACTAGTAGCGTCACATACGCACAGCCTTTCAACCATTCGAATGTATATATTAGCCATCTGAAAAAAAAAATTTTCACATCCTGCATCAACCACAAAAAGTTATGGTAAGAAGGTACAAAGTCTGGGATATATGGACGAGTAAGACATATCTTCTCAGCCGTGGTTTCCCAATTAGTTTGCAACCGGTCTAACAGCAAGAAACCGAGCGTTGTCATGATAGAAAATGTTTGCCTCGTAAATATGATAGCATTCCTAACGATTGGAATTTAAGAGTGCTTTGCACCAATTCACAAAAAGGGAGACTCCGCAATCTGTGCCAACTAATGTTGGATAAGCCTCCTCAATATCGCATATAATGTTCTATCGTGAAAGATTAAGCCCGCCGTCAACAGACTGATTGGACCTCATCAAGGTGGGCTTAGGCCTGGAAAATCAACTACTATCCAGATATTCAGCATGCGCCGAAAGTTGGAAAACACACATGAAAAGCGAACCGACACGAACCACCTCTTTGTCAAACCTGCTTTTGACAGCACGAAAAGGAGCTGCCTTTATGCCGCGATGTGTTAATTTGGTGTACCCGCAAAACTAATACGACTATGTAAACTGACGTAACACGAAGGTTCGGTCAAGATCGCGAAGGACCTCTC